>NC_138903.1:42363628-42593828 GCF_965194825.1 Balaenoptera physalus
CTGGTGGTCCAGTGGTTCCTCAGTGCTCTTTAGAGTCATTATTTTATCAAAGAATAATTATTGGGCACCTGCTGAGTATTAGGCACTAAGCTAAGCTTTGGGGAATAGGGCAGTGAACTGAACAGGTGGTTCCCTCATCTCCCAAAACTCAGTCTAGTAATTTTTTAAATCATCAAAGAAATGCACATTAAATCAATGTTGAGATAATTATTTTACAGTTATTGCAGTAGGAGAAATTTTAACAAAACAGCTGCCAGAGGCTTCCCTGGTGGCGCAGTGGTTAAGAATCCGCCTGCCAATGCAGGGGACACGGGTTCGAGCCCTGGTCCCGGAAGATCCCACATGCCGCGGAGCAACTAAGCCCATGTGCCACAAATACTGAGCCTGCCCTCTAGAGCCCACGAGCCACGACTACTGAGCCCACGTGCCACAACTACTGAAGCCCGCATGCCTAGAGCCTGTGCTCCGCAACAAGAGAAGCCACCACAATGAGAAGCCTGCGCACCGCAACGAAGAGTAGCCCCAGCTTGCCGCAACCAGAGAAAAGCCCGCATGAAATAAATAAATACATACATACATACATACATACAATGAGAAGCCCGTGTGCCGGAACAAAGGGTAGCCTCCGCTCACCACAACCAGAGAAAAGCCCGTGCGAAATAAATACATACATGGATACATACAATGAGAAGCCCGCGTACCGCAATGAAGAGTAGCCTCCGCTCACCGCAACCGGAGAAAAGCCCGCGCGAAATAAGTACATACATACATACATACAATGAGAAGCCCGCGTACCACAACAAAGAGTAGCCTCCGCTCCCCGCAACCAGAGAAAAGCCCGCGTGAAATAAATACATACATACATACATACAATGAGAAGCCCGCGTACCGCGACGAAGAGTAGCCTCCACTCACCGCAACCAGAGAAAAGCCCGCGCGAAATAAATAAATACATACATACATACAATGAGAAGCCCGCGTACCACAACGAAGAGTAGTCTCCGCTCCCCACAACCAGAGAAAAGCCCGCGCGAAATAAATACATACATACATACATACATACATACAAACAAACAGCTGCCAGTGCTAGCAAGGTGACCGTGGAACAGAGGGGCAGGGTAGCGCAGTGCACGATGAGGTGGAAGGAAAGAGGTCGGCAGGGACCTCATCCCGCAGGACCCTGCAGACCTTGTAGGACCTTGGTGAGCATTTTGGTGTTTTGTAAGGAGCAATATGGTTGGGCTTGATTGACTTTGCCTCATGAAACCCTCCCTCACATTTGGGGTATAGAGAGTGAACTAGGGGAGGCCTGGGTGGAGGTGAGGAGACCAGTCGGGGTTCCACATCTGAGGGCCCAGTGAGGGAATGGAGAGGTGGGGAAGGGAAGGAGAGAAGTGGGTTGGATTTGAGGGAGAGGTGGGAGCCAGCTTGCCCCACGGGGTCAGCGTGTAGGGATCCCTGTCAGGGGGCGGGGCTGAGGGTCTAGAGGGAGGGGGTGGGTGGGGTCACCCTCACCTCTTGCGCCTTTCAGAAAGGACTGCCCTCTCTTCCCTCCCCATCCTTCTTTCCCCAGAGGGGGTCGTGGAGACAGGACTGGCCGTTACGGAGCCAGCGATCGTTCACAGGATGATGGTGGGGAGAACCGCAGCCGGGATCACGACTACCGGGACATGGACTACCGCTCGTATCCCCGCGAGTACGGCAGCCAGGAGGGCAAGCACGACTATGATGACTCGTCCGAGGAGCAGAGTGCAGAGGTGAGGGCAGGGGAGGGCCAGCTCCTGCAGGGCCTCTGTCTGGCTGCAGCACCGTGTGCAGGTAGCTCTCAGCTCCCATGCCTTCAGACTGTGCTCGGTGGCTTTGCCTCACCTGGAGGGTCTGTCCCCACTCCCCTCTCTGAGGGCTCCTCTCCCAAGTTGGGTCTCCCTAACTTCCACGTGCTTGGCTCTATACTTCTGAGGGCCCCTGGCCACCACCTGTCTCCCTTCTTCCCTGTTGTTCAGGGTTCACTGCAAGCCCTATACTGCCTGCTCCCAGCCAATTTGGGGACCCGGCATCTAGGGTTGGGAGGGCACTTGGATATCACCAAGCAGAGCAGCTCTGGGGGGCTGACCGTGGGCATTCCCAGTGGTGGCAGAGCCTCTAGACAGAAGGGGAAGTCCCCTCAGGCCTCTCCTTTGAGCTCAGAATCTAGCCATTTCCATGTTGGATAGTTAGCCCTGGCCTGAGTGGGGAGGCATGATGCTCACCATCAGGGAGCCCCATCTGACGGGAAGAAGCAGCCTTGCCTTATGGGAACTCCAAGTTGAGGGGGCATCAGGGCCCTGGTCCACACAAGCAGACAGCTCTCCTTTCCAGTGGGAAGCAGAGTGTGGGCTGCTGGCCACCCTCTGGGGGGTCCAGTGGAAAGACCCCTGTGGTGGGCAGCCAAGCTTCCTCAAGTGGCAGCTGTGAGCTGTGCCTGGATGTCTCCAGGGCACTGGCTGGGCCCTGGGTGGACCAGGAAGAGTGGAGCGCTGAGTTATCTGGCCTCCGTGAGGGCAGGAGGGGTGTGGACCCAGGCCTGGCTTGCTTAGTCCTGAAAGGATGGTTTGAGCAACGCCCAGGAATCCAGTGACCACACCCTGTTAGGAGAGAGCCTGGTGGTGATGGAGGACTGGCCAGGCAGAGGATCAGGGACCGGGGTGGGGCAGCGCCATAGCCCTCGCACCTTTGCCAGCCCCTGCTGGCTGGCTCTGGCTGAGGTCTTAAGCTATTCCTAAACCCACGACTTGGTGGCAGGGCCCAGGCTGGGAATCTTAAGCAAGGTGTGGCGTTCCATGGCACAAGGAACAATTGTGCACATGCTAGCTGAGCTGGCGAGGGAGGAGGGGGGAGAAACAGAGCAGGGTTTAGTGTGCCAACCCCAAATGGTCTCTTCCCAAGGAGGTTTTAAGTGGAGCCTGGTCACCTGTCTGTGGGAGTTCCTCTCCCACACCGATACTGCCACCGGCCTCTCCCCACTCCCCACCAAAGCAGCCCCCAAAAGCATCCTGGGGAGAATCTCCAACCCCAGAAGGGTTGCAGTCCAGGGCCTACCCACCTTGCCTGCCCCAAGCCTTTAGCCGGAGCCCGCCCACCCCTGGCTTTCAGAGCCTGCCTGCCTCGGAGAGCCAGCGGCCAGCTCCTAGGCCCACCCCAGACTGACTGCCCGTCTGGTGTCTCTCGTCTCATTCTGTTGGCCAGGATTCCTACGAGGCCTCCCCGGGCTCCGAGACTCAGCGTAGGCGGCGGCGGCGGCACAGGCACAGCCCCACCGGCCCACCAGGCTTCCCCCGAGACGGCGACTATCGGGACCAGGACTATCGGACCGAGCAAGGGGAGGAGGAGGAGGAGGATGAGGAGGAGGAGGAGGAGGAGAAGGCCAGTAACATCGTCATGCTGAGGATGCTGCCACAGGCAGCCACTGAGGATGACGTACGTGCCCCCCGTGTCCCTGGGCAGGTGGCAGAGCAGGAGGCCAGGCTGGGTCTCTTCCAGGGCCCTCAGCTTCTCCCTTACCCCCAGCCTCAGCACCTTTCATCCCTTCTCCCCACTAGCTTCTGTCCGCCAGCACTGATCCGTCCCCTGGGTAGGCCCTGTTGTCTCCTAGTCTGGAAGGGAGGAGTGTTGGATAGGCTGACTTGGCCCAGGGGCTGTGGTGGTGGGTGGGGGAGGGAACAGAGCATTCCTTCTGCACATTCCACTGGCCATCCATCCATTCTGCAAATGTCCGTCAAAGGCCAGATGCTCACCAGTCCCAGTGCCAGATATTTCTGGTGGCAGAGATGATGCGGAGACCCTGCGGCCTGGGAGGTGGGGAGGTTCCCCGTGGGATTTTCTGAGGTTTTATTCTCATTCCCCGCCCTCCTCCCTCTTTTGCCAGCAGCATCAGATCTCCTCACTGGCACGACCACAGAGCCTTGGGTTCTCCTTTGACTTCATTGCTGCTGCAGCCTTCCCACCCTGTTTTCCTGTGTGACATTCCCTCCCATCCTCCTCCCTTCTCATACAGACTTCCCCTAGAGAGCAGGAAAACCCCAAGTGGGCCACTAGAATAGCCTCCTCACTAGCCTCCCCAGTGCTCCCCCTCCTCCCCACTGCCCGTGAATTCTCTGCTCATCTCTCCTCTGAAACCTGCTGGCTGCCTGTGTTGTCGCAGAGAAAATCCCACCTGTGTGTTTGAGAGCTTTCAGGTCTGGCCCACCTGCACTGTTCAGGGTCAGACGGTAACTGAGTGCTGACATCTGCGGAGGATTTATCACAGGGTGGGCCACATGTCAGGTCTGATTTAATCTGCACAGCCACCCTGTAGGGAAGGTACTCTTTGTATTTTCATTCTGCGGATGAGGAAGCCAGGCCCCCAGTAGTGAAGCAGTTTGCCTCAGGTCCCACAGTCAGTGAGTGGCACAGCAGAGTTGGGGTCTGAACCTGGGCAGCTGAACCCCAGAGCCCACGTTCTAGCTGTTTCCTGAGCTCTCCCTGAGTGTTAGCAGTCCTGATCTGCTCCTCTGTGTCTTTCTTTTTCATCCTTGTATGTGTATGTTTAATTTCCCTTCTGTTGTTGAACCTGATGAGGAAACTGAGGCCCAGAGGCATTAAGGCTGCTGCCCAAGAATGCCCAGCACAGGCTCCCAGTCGCTTGCGAGAGGCACCACTGGCCTAGAGACTCTGCCTCGCCTGGTCCAAATCCCAAATTTCATCTGCAGCTTCCCTCTGGCTTAGGTCATCCAGGAAGCTTTCCAAATCCCACGGCCATGCCTTTTGGTTTCCACCCCAAGTTACTGCTCCATTTATGGTCTAGCACACATGGCTGGGGTTTGCTCAGACCCCAGTCCTTCCCAGTTTCGTACTTGTGTCATGGGTCTCTCTGGATGCAAGCCGGAGGGCAGTCCCTTTGCAAAGGGCCAGAATTGCTTGCCAGCTTTCCTTGCTCTGTGGCTGCACCAAGCCTGTTGTCAGACCACCCCTGCCCACCATTCTTGAGCTGCTGGCTCGCTTGCTCTCTTGCTGTTCTCCACCCCTGAGGGTCGTTAATGCTGCCATGCTTTACCTTGCACCACGCCCCTTTTTTCATTTGACTCACTCTGCAAGTCTGGGGCTGAAAGCTGAGACTGGGTACTGGTGTGGGGCTGGGGCTGTGGTCACTTGGGGGAAAGCCCTGAGAGAGGGAGAGGAGACAGTGTGTGCACATCCCCTATGACCCTCTGGGGTCCTGGAGGCCTCCAGCCAGCCTCAGGTACCCAGTAGCCCCCTTGTACTGAGCTTGCTCCAAACCGTATCTCCCCGTACAGATCCGTGGCCAGCTGCAGTCCCACGGCGTCCAAGCACGGGAGGTCCGGCTGATGCGGAACAAATCCTCAGGTGAGCTTTTGTTCTAGTACCCTCCTCTTCCGCTGGCCAGCCTCAGCCTCCGAGTCTCCCTCCTGCCTCTGCCTTTTCCCTCACCCTCCCTACCCTGCCTTCCTGCCACAGCTGGGAATGGGCAGCTTGGGGGTACCCTCTCTTCTTCTCTCCCCCTCATCCCACTGTCCTCACAGCTCCGGCCAGTAGCCTCCTGTGCGAGGCTGTCAGGGAGGGGGTGCAGCTCTGAGATGAGCTGAGTGCTCCCCGGGGGCAGGGCCAGGGCCAGGCTCCGGGGAACCTCCTCTTTGGGACTCTGAGTATCTGAGATGGTAACCCCGTCCCCCCCAGTAGCCTCCCTTCCCTCTCCTTTCTTCTCCTTCCCCTGCCCCTTGCTCCCCCCCACATTTTTCTGGTAACAGCCTCTGACCAGAAAGTAGGTCTGACACGGCCCCACCCATGTGTCCCAAGAGGGGAGGCAGGGGATGGCTCTTGTCCAAGGGTGCATCCCAAGGAGCAGCCAGGATCGCTGGCCTCGCTTGTTCCCTCCCTCCCTCTTGCAGGCTGCTTGGAGCTGGCCTGAGGTTAGTAGGGTGGTGGGGGGTTGTCTCTGCAGGACCTTTGGCCCAGGCTCCCCAAGGCAGGCACAGTGGGGCCTCGTTCTGCCTGGGCTTCTCTCTGCATCGCTCAGTCTCTCTCCTCCCCACGCCTCCATCTCTCCATCTCTCCATCTCTCCATCTCTCTCTCTCTCTCTTTAATTATACCATTCCATCCTCCTGTGCATCCTAATGGTTATTCTTTTGGAGATCAAGCATGCCCCTCAAGTCCCGCTGTGTCTAAGCCCTCCCTGTGTGTGTACCTCCAAAGAAGGAGCTACTTTCCTGTGGTCTCAAGCCCTGGATCCTTTTCCCATCCCTGGCCAGGCCTGGAGTCTCTCTTGATAGCATGTAGGTCTTGCTCTGCTGTACCCCAGCCAAGCTGACAGGATTCTGGTCTCCCTGAGGCGGTGTCCCAGGTGCAGCCCTCTCTGTGGCCCTGGACGCTTCTCCCAGGCACCTGCTGATCTTTAAGATCTACCTGGACGATCCTGGCCCCCATTCTCCTGCTGTCTTAGAGGACCTGGACTGTAGGTGGCTGTAATCTTCCCAGCTTGGCCCTGAGGTGGCTCCCTGGTGAGGCCAACCTTCCCTGGACTGTGGTGAGGCTGAGGTGACATTGTGTCCCTAACTCCCTCTGGTTCCTGTTGGGCCTAGAGCCTTCCCAGCCTCACCGAGCAGCCTGCCCCAGCTTCTCTTTTGCTCCTTTGATTAAACACCTGTTACAGGACCCCTCCTGGGCTGCCCTGGCCTTGTGCTGGGCCCCACCATTTGGTTATTTATTCTGGCCCATGTGAAGCCAGCAGCCTGCCCATCTGTCCTCCTTCCTTCTCTGGAGACCTCTCCTTGTACCCTTTCCCTCCCAGCTCCTTCTCTCCGTCTCTGTCACCCCAGGCTGTCCGGGCAGGTGTGCCTGAGCCCCATCTCTCTGTCTTTCTTCCCAGCTGGCGTGTGTGTATCCCCTGCCCCCAACCCCTCTCCAGCTCTGTTTTCTTCCCTCCTGCTTCCCTCTTTCCTGCCCCTCCCGACCATCTACCTTGCCTCCCACACCCTGGTCTTTCTTTGCTTCTCTCTCTCCCTTTCTTCCTTTTTCCTCTCCCCACTTCCCTCTCTGCCCCCCAGTCCTCTCCCCTCGGGTCCCGCCCCCGGGAACGCCGTGTGTCCAAAGCTGTTGACTAACCCACTGCGTCTGTATCTGAATGCTGTCTCCAGGTCAGAGCCGGGGCTTCGCCTTCGTCGAGTTTAGTCACTTGCAGGACGCTACACGATGGATGGAAGCCAATCAGGTTGCTTTGCCGCACTTGAACCCCCCCCCCAAACAAATACTACTTTGTAATCGAGCGCTCCCCATCGCCTGATTCTTACGGACACAGTTCCCTGCCCTGTGGCCCTGTGTCCCATCCCCCCACCCCCTCTCTCTCCCCCTTCCTGACCCTCACTATCTCCTCTTCCCATCTCTCGCTACCCACTGGGCTTCCCATCAAGAACCCACACTCACCACTGGCCCTTCCCACTGGCCAGGCACTAGCTCTGCCTCTCTTCCTCTCCTGGCTGAGCTTTCAGAGAAAGGGCTGCCTTGGGGGTGGGGTGGGGGTGGGGTCCTTCCACCTAAGTTCCCACTCCCCGGGGGACCGCCCTGCTCTGGGGTCGGGCAGAGCCAGGACTCTGTTCCACTCTTGGGCACCACTGGAAGTCCAGCCATTGGGGAACTTAGCTGTTGGCACACTAACTAGCAAGTCCTGTTTTGCCAGCTCTGTCCCTGCATGTGAGTTCGGTCCTTTGATTTCCATGGGACAGGCCAGTACCGCTCTGTTGATCGAAAGTACCAGTCAAGAGTGATGGTTTCATTCACCAGGACTCACTTCGGTCACCCCACCTCTCCCACTGCACCTAGCTCCCACAGGAGTCACCACTTGCCCCACTCCGCTAGGGACAGGCCTGCCCTCTCAGCGAGGAGCCGTGCTGTCTGGAATGGGGGGAGCCTGCTCCCCCAGCCTGGCACGGGCTCCCAACCCAGCAGCTTTGGGACCTTCAGAGACCCAAGGCTTCTGCTCGCCCACCCAGAGCCCAGCTCACTGGTGTGGGGCACTGAAGGAAAGCCTCAGGGGAGGAAGGGGCGATGTGGTGGAAGGGAGGCTCAGCAGGGGCGGCCCTGGGGCCATCTCTGCCGGTCCACAGGCTAGTGCCATGGGCCCAGGACCCAGCCAGCCACGGGAAGACAGCCTCACAGCAGGACCGTCCATCTTTTAAATATGGCTCTTTCTTTTTCCCCTTCTCCAGCACTAGTGCGCGTGCGCTCTCTCTTTCTCTCTTTCTCTCCCCTCCTCTCCCTCCCCTCCCCTCCCCTCCCCTCCCCGTCCCCCCTCATCCCAAGTGTAGCCTGTGTAGTGCTGGCCCTGGGTGTGGCCTGGCAGTGTCAGGGCCGAGTGGGGGCTTCCCCCGCTGTCCGGCAAGCTTCGGGCAGCCGAGCACTGTGTGCCTGGTGGCGTGTGTTCACGTGTGCGTGCGCGTGCCCGGAAAGGCAGCAAGCAGCTGCGCCCGAGGGCTGTGGCGCTTTCCCTCCCTCCTTCCCTTCCTTCTTCCCTCGTCAGTTCTCCGACCTCCCTCCGTTCCCTGTCCCTCATCCATCCAGCTGAAGGGCTCGCTCACTCTCTTCTCCTGTGCTGAGACGGTGCGTGGGGCACTGCTGCCCAGGCCTCACTGTGCTCTGCTTTTCCCTGCAGCACTCCCTCAACATCCTGGGCCAGAAGGTGTCCATGCACTACAGCGACCCCAAGCCCAAGATCAATGAGGACTGGCTGTGTAATAAGGTACAGGGGCGGTGGCAACGTCTCTGTCTCCCCGGGGCCTCTGAGTGGCGTGGGTGTGGAGGACTGGCTCAGCTCAAGCAGCGCTGCTCCTTGCCACCCACCCACCAGTTTGTACTGAGCTTTCACTTGGCGCCAGGCTCTGCCCTCATGCGGCACGATCTTGCCTGAAGCCCCAGTAGACTTGAAACAGATGTTTATGTAAGTGACTAGTGACAGTGGAGGCATAATGTGATCTATAAAATGTGGGCTTCAGAACCAGACTAGCTGAAGTTACACTCTCACAAATCTACCTTGATTTTCGTCAGGGTATTTAACCTCTCTTTGCCTCATTCTCCCCATCTCTACAATGCAAATACCAATGACCCCGCTCCCCAAAGGTGGTTGGGAGGATTGAAATGTGGTGATGAGAGAGTAACACTTGGAACGACACCTGGCCCACTGTTAACGATGTTCAGTGTCAGCTCTTGTCCTGAAGGAACGTGTAGGGTGTTCTGAGAGCCTGTGTCAGGTGACCCGACCTCTGACAAAGCCATGTCCGCCTGAGACTGAGGGTACAAGCTGTAGCTCTTTGCAGTCAATATTCCCTAAGAGGAGGCTGAGGCTCAGAGAGATGGAACCTTGAGTGGTGCCTTGCTCCTGATCGTGGGCCATGGATGCCACCGTGAGTTCAGATCTCCCCTGGGGCCAGCCTCACAAGCAGCCTTGGGACTCTACAGCCTCACCTCCTGCCGCCGGCTGGCAGCCGTGAGACCTAAGGGGAGACCTGAGAGCTTGCATAGGCCCTCTCTCCAAGAGGAACTCTGCCCAGTAAGGGGAGTGGTTCCTGCTTATTTCAAAACCAAAAAAGTAATATCAGAAGGCGGGTGTCCAGCCTCTCTGGAGAGGTAGGGACAGAGTGACGGGAGGACTCCATCCCTCCTGTATTTTCAGATACTCCTTGAAACTAGGGGATTCTCTTCTTTTCTCTCCTTTATCCACCACATCCTGTTGCTCTCCAGTCTTGTCACTTCCATCACAGAAATGCTCCCTCTTGCCATTCCCACTGCTCAGGCCAGTCCTCACCTCCTCCCCCACACAGTCGCCACAGGTCCCTCTCTGGTGTGCTGGCCTCTTGCCTCTTTCTCCCACTTCCTCACTGGTGACATTCCTCAGAACCACTTCTGACCACGCCCCTCCTCCTCTGCTGAAAACCCCCACAACTCTGAGCTGGAGTGTGACTACCCTCTGTGATCTAGTGTCACCTTCCCTGTCCAGCCTTGGCTTTTGCCTCTCTCCTCATCCTCCTACACAAAATCTCTTGCTGCCTCCGCCAGCAGTCGCTTCCCAGCAAAACCAAACCAAACTCTTGGACCTCCCAGATCAAACAGCCCTGCTGACTATACGCAGCTGAGTGAGCTGGGCCTCTAGGCCCGCTCCCCTCCCAGAGCCCCTGGGGGGGGGACCATTTCCACAGACCCACCTGCTGCCCCTCTGTGCTACACCTGCTCCCCACTGTTAGGCCAGGAGGGCAGAGGCCACGTCCTGCATGGAGCCTGGCACGGGAGCAGTGCTTAGTACCTGACCATGGATCAGAGATAGAAATGTGGTGAAAGCTGGGGGTCTCCAGAGGCTGCAATACCCCAGGCAAATTTATTTCTCAAGAGCAGCAGGATCCAACCCAGTCCTCGAGATGAAGGAGGGGTGGGAGTCTGGCAAGAGAGGGGCTGCTGGCTTTGAGGGATAGAAATAACGAAGGTTTCTGAATAGGGAAGTACATTTTGGGAAGAGGAACATACCAAAGGGACTTTGGCGGGGGCATTTCTGGGAGTTGGTACCTCGGAGCAGGCGGCAGTTGGTAACAGAGGTGGGGGAGTTATGGATTCCTGAGTTGAGGGGTTGGCACTGAGGACAAATTTGAGACCATGTAAAGGGAAGATTCACGGGACCGAGGATGACAGCCAGAGCCCCAAAGCCCCCTGCCATCCCTGACCCTGGGACCTTCCTGGGGCGTGGCGGGTTCCCTGGGGGATCTCTGGATCCACGTTTGGAGGGCACAGTGGAAAGCCCCACCCCCTCTGATAGCCTGGCTTGTGCCTCACAGTGTGGCGTCCAGAACTTCAAACGCCGTGAGAAGTGCTTCAAATGTGGTGTGCCCAAGTCAGGTATGGCCCTCCTACCTCCCTCTTCCCTGGGACGTTGCTGGGAAGGGGGAGAAGGGTGAGGGGCCAGTGCTCTGGGAGGAGGGTGACCAGCCTGGGAGCCCCTTCCCCTTTGTCACTGGCCTGTCTTCTGCTGCCCCTGACAGAGGCAGAACAGAAGCTGCCCCTGGGCGCAAGGTTGGATCAGCAGACGCTACCGCTGGGTGGTCGGGAGCTAAGCCAGGGCCTGCTGCCCCTGCCACAGCCCTACCAGGCCCAGGGAGTGCTGGCCTCCCAGGCCCTGTCACAGGGCTCGGAGCCGAGCTCAGAGAACGCCAACGACAGTGAGTCAGTTGTTCCTTCCTTCCTCCCTGCCCTAGGGTGTCTAGGCTGGGCTCTCCAAGGCCAGAGAGATGGTGGTGACCAGGACTTCATCCTCCCAGGGGCCTCTGCCTGGTGGGGGGACAGACATGTAATGTAGGGAGAGCAGAGGAAGAGCATTGCCAAACTCGACTTCGGGGGTGTGTTGAGAAGGTTCTCAGCAGGTGGGCCACTGAGCTGGGACTTGGACTGACAAGCAGAGTTTATCTGAGAGGAAGAGGTGAGGGGAAGCAGCAGGCGCAAGGACACGGAGGCCAGGGGAGAGGGAGCAGTGGGGAGCCACCAGAGGGTAGGGCCGGAGCGGAATAGCAGGGGTGCTCCCTAATGCTGGGCCCCTTTCTGCAGCCATCATTTTGCGCAACCTGAACCCACACAGCACCATGGACTCCATCCTGGGGGCCCTGGCACCCTACGCAGTGCTGTCCTCCTCCAACGTACGCGTCATCAAGGACAAGCAGACCCAACTGAACCGTGGCTTTGCCTTCATCCAGCTCTCCACCATCGTGGTGAGGGCGGCACAGGGGGGGGCCGGGCAGCCAGGATCCCGGCCCCCGGGGCAGGGAGGAGGGACCCTGACCCTAGCCCCCCACCGCGGCCCCAAGCCTGGAAATGGGGCAATGGAGCCGGGGACCTCCCCGGGCCTGACCCTTCTGCCCCTGCCCGCCCCCCTCCCCCAGGAGGCAGCCCAGCTGCTGCAGATCCTGCAGGCCCTGCACCCGCCGCTCACCATCGACGGCAAGACCATCAACGTTGAGTTTGCCAAGGGTTCTAAGAGGTCAGGGCCCCACCTGTGTCCTTTCCCAGCTTGCCCCCCAGCTTGGGGCCTCCTGTCTCACTCCCAGTCTCTGACATCCTCCCCAGGGACATGGCCTCCAACGAAGGCAGTCGCATCAATGCTGCCTCTGTGGCCAGCACTGCCATTGCCGCGGCCCAGTGGGCCATCTCGCAGGTACTCAGAGACTCCCCTCCACCCCAGCATCCCTGTACCTGGGCCGCCTCCACCCTCCCGCTCCCTCTCTGCAAACAGGAGGGCTGGCTTGCTGTTTTGGCTTCCTGTGGCCCCGAAAACCTCTCACAGTGGTCGCCGGTGGGGGCTGTGGGGTCCTCACTGTAGCTCCCTTCCCAGGCACCTCCTCCCAGGCTTTCCTTTTCAGCGCCGTCGCGGCTGCTTTTCTGTTCTGTTTGGTAGTTATATATCATCCTGAATTGTTACAACCTTTCTTGATAAAAGGGAATTTATAAGTGGCTGTAAGAAAATTGGCAGATGAGAATAAAGAAGGGGAGGATGGTATCTTCCTTGGTCTGACACCCAACACATGTATCACGCAACACACGTACCAGTGTCAGCCCTGGGAGCGTTTTGGCACGTGTCTTTGTTCCAGTCTTGTTTTTGTCACCACCCTGCTCTGCTCTGGCCGGGTGGCCCTTGTTTGAGGGCTGCATGCTTTCTGTCAGCAGACACTTGCTTCACCTGTGGGCAGACGTCTCTTAGCCGGTTCCCCTCCCCTCTGTGCCCCCTCCTCTGCTAATGAACCCCTCCCACCTGCCCCTCAGGCCTCCCAGGGTGGGGAGGGTGCCTGGGCCACCCCCGAGGAGCCACCGGTCGACTACAGCTACTACCAACAGGATGAGGGCTATGGCGGCAGCCAGGGCACAGAGTCTTCTCTCTATGCCCATGGCTACCTCAAGGGCACGAAGGGCCCCGGCATCACTGGAACCAAAGGGGACCCAGCCGGAGCAGGTTAGCCTCAGCATCTCTCCCTGAGCCCATGGTGGGGACTGGCAAGCATAGGGTCCTGGGCCCTGCCATTCACGTTCTCCTTTTTCCCTGCCCCCCTTTACAGGTCCCGAGGCCTCCCTGGAGCCTGGGGCAGACTCTGTGTCCCTGCAGGCTTTCTCCCGCACCCAGCCTGGTGCCACCCCTGGCGTCTACCAGCAGTCAGCAGCTGAAGCGAGCGGCAGCCAGGGCACTGCTGCCAACAGCCAGGTGAGGAAAATCAAGGGAGGTCCTGGGGGCCATGGGGGCGTTGGTAGACACTGAGCCCTGTTCCCCTGTCTTGCCCCGTGACTAGTCATACACCATCATGTCACCCGCTGTGCTCAAATCTGAGCTCCAGAGCCCCACCCATCCCAGCTCTTCCCTGCCACCAGCCACAAGTCCCTCTGCCCAGGAGTCCTACAGCCAGTACCGTGAGTAGCCATGGCCTACAGTGAGGGGTGGGGAATTCCTTAACAAAGCAGAGAGGAGTGCGACCCCCGCTTCTCACTCTCCAGCTGTTCCTGACGTCTCCACCTACCAGTACGACGAGACATCTGGCTACTACTATGACCCCCAGACTGGCCTCTACTACGACCCCAACTCTCAGGTGATAGGGCAGTCTGGGGAGTGGGTGGGGTCTGCAGTCCCCTCCTCGAGGTCTTCCCTCACGCTCCTTCTCCCCCACCTCCCCCAGTACTACTACAATGCTCAGAGCCAGCAGTACCTGTACTGGGATGGGGAAAGGCGGACCTATGTTCCTGCCCTGGAGCAGTCAGCTGATGGGCATAAGGAAACGGGGGCGCCCTCAAAGGAGGGCAAAGAGAAGAAGGAAAAGCACAAGACCAAGACAGCCCAACAGGTGAACACTGGGAGTCCAGCAGTCACTGGCTGGCCGTTAGGTGTCTTCTGATGAATGCCATTCTGTCATCTGTTATCCTCCGCTGCCAAGGGAGGGGATGGCGGTGGATGTGCACGTGGGCAGTATTTCTGCTCAGGAGAGACCAGGCTCCCGGTCCAGCTCTGCTCTTTGCTGCGTGACCTTGAGCCAGGGCCGTCTCCCTACCAGGTACATGGTAGGGCTGCCCACCTCCCTGAGGTGGCCAGTGCCATCCAAGTGTGCCCTGTCTGCTTTCCCATCCCCTGGTGGGAACCTTTGTGCTGTTGGTGGCAATATGGGCTGGTATGGGCACGCCTGAAGCCAGGCTAGCCCTGCCTGTGGAAAGAAACGCGCATGCATGCTCCTTTGGGCCCAGAACCCCACCTGAGGGTGTGTCCATGTCTGTCTGTGTATATATATCCCAGAGAACTTCTCGCGGGCCCATCAGGGGGTGGGCAGGAAGACAACCATCGCAGTGTTCTGTGGTGGTGGGCAGTTGGAGGGAACCTCAGTGTCTTGTCTGTGGAGGAAGAGTATGACAGTCTGGGTGCAACACTTACAAGCAAGAACTACGTGTTCCTTTGGCAGCCCGGTAAATTCTAAAAATGGTGTTGTGCCTGGGGGTCGGGGTTGGGCAACGACATGGAACGTGGCATAGTATCACACGTGTAAATTAAAATTATACACAGAGCAAGCCATTCTATGCATTTTAGAACGATAAAATGAAAACACATGGCAAACCTAATAGCGTGGGTGCCCGTGAGGAGAATGGGGGCACAGCCGGGGAGGGGCTTGCTGAGGAGCACTGATGACAGGATGACAGAGAAATGGGGACTTTCACCTCCGCCTCTCTCACCTTCTGCTTGAGGCTGCAGGGCAGGAAGGGGCAGGCTGCTGCAAGGGCAGAGGTTGGAGTTGGTGACCCCAGCAGTTGGAGGATTCCTAAGAGCCTCACCCCCACCCTCGCCCCTAGATCGCCAAGGACATGGAACGCTGGGCCCGCAGCCTCAACAAGCAAAAAGAAAACTTCAAAAACAGCTTCCAGCCCATCAGTTCCCTACGAGACGATGAAAGGCGGGAGTCGGCCACTGCAGATGCCGGCTACGCCATCCTCGAGAAGAAGGTGTGTGTGGCTGTCCATCCGCGCCCTGCCCCCCGTCTTGTCATCCCTTTGGTGCTTCCGTGGAGTCTCTGAATTTCTGTGTCCCTCCACCCCAGGGAGCACTAGCCGAGAGACAGCACACCAGCATGGACCTCCCAAAACTGGCCAGTGATGACCGCCCAGTGAGTGCCCAGGGCAGAAAGAAGGGCAGGGCTCTGAGCTAGCCAGGCCTGACCTCTCACCCTCACCTTTTTCAGAGCCCGCCGAGGGGGCTGGTGGCAGCCTACAGCGGAGAGAGTGACAGTGAGGAGGAGCAAGAGCGCGGGGGCCCGGAGCGGGAGGAGAAGCTCACTGACTGGCAGAAGCTGGCCTGTCTGCTCTGCCGGCGCCAGTTCCCCAGCAAGGAGGCGCTCATCCGGCACCAGCAGCTCTCCGGGCTCCACAAGGTGACTGAGGGAGGCTTGGCAGGGAACCCTGTCCCGGCCTGGCCCAGCCGCTTCACTCCTTCTCCTGTCCTCCTTGCAGCAAAACCTTGAGATTCACCGGCGAGCCCACCTGTCAGAAAATGAGCTGGAGGCACTTGAGAAGAACGACATGGAGGTGAGGTGTGACCCACTCCTGGGCTCCATCCCTCGGTCCCTTACCAAGCGCTCCATCCGTGCAGGCAGCTGGCGCTCAGGTTCGTCAGCTAGACACAGCCTGGCTACCATCAGCCACCTCACGTCCTGTCCCTGCAAGGCTTCTTCCCGATTCCCCCATGCTGGCTGCTGGCATTCACAGGACCACAGATCTGTTCGCCAGATCTAGCTCCCTGTGGGGGCCCCCCAGCTGTGCCCATGTTTCCTGCAAATAGCGATCAGCTCCTTCATTCTCACACACACTCTTTCAGCAAATGAAGTACCGGGACCGCGCAGCTGAACGCAGAGAGAAGTATGGCATCCCTGAGCCGCCGGAGCCCAAGAGGAGGAAGTATAGCGGCATGTCTGCGGCCTCTGTGTGAGTGCCCGGGGCCAGGTCGGGGGCCTGGGGCCGGCAGGCCAGTCACTCACACTGTGCCACTGTCTCCTGCAGGGACTTCGAGCAGCCCACGCGGGATGGGCTGGGCAGTGACAACATTGGCAGTCGCATGCTTCAGGCTATGGGCTGGAAAGAGGGCAGTGGCCTGGGCCGCAAAAAACAGGGCATTGTGACTCCCATTGAGGTGAGTCTGCGGGGAATCCCATCCCCATCCTCCAGTACTCTCTGCTGTAGGCCTGGCCCCCGCCCAACCTGACAGAGTCTGCCTCCCTCACACAGGCCCAGACACGGGTGCGGGGCTCTGGCTTGGGTGCCCGTGGCAGCTCCTATGGGGTCACCTCAACCGAGTCATACAAGGAGACGCTGCACAAGACAATGGTGACCCGCTTCAACGAGGCCCAGTGAGCAGCTGCAAGACCTACTTATACTTATGTCGGGTGTCCAGCCTGGAGCGGGGGAGGATGAATTGTTGGGTGGTCAGAGCAGGGGCCCTGCACCTGTCTACCAGCCAGCTCCGCAGCCAGAGAGGCCCTGACCAAGTCAGACTTAAGAGTTGGTGACTTTTATTGGAAAACTGGGCTGGGTTCATGTCTTTCTTTTTGTAATAAAAGCTGAAAAGTCCGCAGCTTGCATGTCTCTTTCTCATGTCCCAGAGTGGTTTGTGGCCCACACAGATACAGGGACATAAACACAGATGGACAAGGTCTTGGTCACAGCCCCTCACCATTATCGGGTCCAGCAGGTCATACTGTACCAGGAAACCAAGCACCACCAGGGCACCACCAAGCACCACCAGGGCACCACCAGAGGGTCAGGCTTGAAGACCCTCTGGGTCAGAGCCAGGACTAGGAATTCCCCATCCCCTTGCCTTGCCACCCCGCAGCTGCACTTGCTGTATGGCTGCAAGGCTAAACTGTACTTGGGTCTGGGGACAATGCCTGAGGGCATCTCTGAGTGAACAACAATAGGCACTCTGGTGCCAGTGGGCCCTGTGCCCTCAACAGGCTGATGACCCCAGAGGTGTGGAGATAAGAGAATGAGCCTGCCAGTCCCAGGGATGCCCCACCAGTTGGGTCCACCCTCGTCCCCATCCGCTCCACGGCTTTTACCGCAGCACCCTATCCCTCCAGTCCCGCTAACCAATCTACACCCTGTGATTCACAAGTATGCGTGTGCTCTCAGCACAGGTCTGAGTGCAGTGGAACACGAAGCTGGGGCCGCCCGCTCCGGGCCTTGGGGGGCTGGGCCGTGAAACGGGGCCAGGAACTGCCCCTCCCCAAAACATACATGCTTTTAAGACAAGAGGGTGGAGGGGAGGTAATGTAGGAAGAGCAAGTGGTTCAAAGCCCCTCCTCCCTCACTTAGTCTGCATTATGACAGCACCCTACACAAGTTGTAAGGAGAGGGATGAAAAAGAGGGGCCCCCTAGAGGTGGGATGGTGCTGATCTGGGGTAGGGGTACTGCCCAGTGAGAGAGCGACAGGGAGCGGGAGAGGGAGAGGAAATAGGAATAGAAAGAGGCCACGTGAAAGAGCCTCAGTCTCAGGATGGGTGGCCTTCAGTCTGGAGACACCCCCACGTTCCCTTCCCTCTTCCCATTCCCCAGAACGTAGCTCCCAGGAATCCCACAACAAGGAACCCTCATACTTGGCTGGCAATAGTCAATGGTACAGCCACTCTGGAAAACTGGCTGTTTCATGCAAAGATAAACATAAGCTTACCCTATGACCAAGCAATTCCGTTCTTAGATATTTATCCCAAATAAATGCAAACATATATCAACAAAAGGACTTGTTATATGTATTCATAGCAGCTGTATTCAGAATAGCCAAAAACTGGGAATAACCCAAACATCCAGCAAGAGGCAAATGGATAAATTATGGTATACTCATACAACAGAATACAACTCGGTAATAAAAAGGAGCAAAATACTGATACAAAAGTCAACACAAATGAATCTAACAAACATGTTGAGTGAAAAAAGACATAAAAGGAGTACATACTCTATGATTTCATTTATATGAAGCTCTCAGACAACACATTTATGGTGATAATAGAGGTGGGAAGGGTGTTCATTCACTGGAAAGGGTTACAAAGTAGCTTTCCAGAATAATGAAATGTTCTGTATCTTGACTGGGGTGCTGGTCACATGGGTGTATAATCAGGTAAACATTCAACAAGCTGTATAATGAAAATCTGGGCATTTTATCATATAAATTATACAAGAAGTTGGAAAAAGACCACCAGAGCAAACCTCAGTAAGAGGAAAGGAAATAATATAGATAGAAGAGCAGAAATAGATGAAGTAGGGAAAGAAAACAACAGATTAATAAAATCAAAAGCAGAAACTTTAAAACAAAAATTAAGAGGAAAGGCAGACCTCTCTCTGTCAAGACTGATCAATTAAAAAAGAAGATGCAAGCAACCCAGAAACAAAATTACAAAGGGGAATTTACTACAGATGCAACAAAGTATCTCTGAAACTATAGATGAAGTGAATACATTCCTTGAAGAATATAAAATGCTGAAACTGTTACATGAAGAAATAGGTTACTTGAATAGAGCAAAAAGTAACAAAGAAGTTGAAATGGTAGTCAAAATCTTCCCTCTTCCTGCCAAAAAAAAAAGAACCCGGATGGTTTTTATAGGTGCAATCTACCAAACTCCCAAGGAACAGTCAATTGCTATCTCATAAAAAGTTGTTCTAGATAGAAGAAAAAGAACAAAAGATGTCTATTTTATGAGGCTGGCGTAATCTTTTTTAAATTTTAATCAGTTTTTGTTTTTTAATGTATTTATTTTTTATCTATTTTTTTATTTTTGGCTGCGTTGGGTCTTTGTTGCTGCACGTGGGCTTTCTATGTTGCAGCGAGTGGGGGCTACTCTTTGTTGCGGTGCGCGGGCTTATCACTGCGGTGTCTTCTCTTGCTGCGGAGCACGGGCTCTAGGCATGCGGGCTTCAGTAATTGCGGCACGCGGGCTCAGTAGTTGTGATATTCCCAGGCAATATGCAGAGCACGAATCTAACCACAAGGAAACGTCAGACAAAGCCAAACTAAGGGACAGTCTACAAAATTCCTGGCTTATAATCTTCAAAAGTGTCAATGTCATGAAGGTCAAGGGAGCACTGAAGAACCGTTCCAGATTGAAGGAGACATCCCATTTGGATGTTCAAATGTTACCTCCTGGCGACCCCATTTAAAGTTCCAAACTCTGCCCTGCCATACTCCCTATGCCCCTTTCCTTGCATTCCTTTTCTCCATGACATTTCTCAATTTCTAACATACTATAAGTTTTCTTACTTTTCTATAGTCTCCTTCACTAGAATGAAAACATCACGAGGGAAGGGACTTTTGTCTGCCTTGCTCACCACTGTGTCCACAATGCCTCGAACAGGGTTTGGCACATACCAGACCATGGAAGCATGAATAAATACACACACCACAACTGTTCAAATCATTCTCATCCTCAAGACTCCATTTTTTAAAAAATGGCTAATACATAAAAGAGTCCCTAGGGACCTCCCTGGTGGCACAGTGGTTAGGAATCCACCTGCCAATGCAGGGGACATGGGTTCGAGCCCTGGTCCGGGAAGATCCCACATGCGGCAGAGCAACTAAGCCCATGCGCCACAACTACTGAAGCCCGCGGCGCCTAGAGCCCGTGCTCTGCAACAAGAGAAGCCACCGCAATTAGAAGCCTGCGCACTGCAACGAAGAGTAGCCCCTAGAGAAAGCCCGCGCGCAGCAACGAAGACCCAATGCAGCCAAAAATAAAGAAATAAACAAATAAATTTATAAAAAAATAAAAATAACGAGTCCCTAAAAATCCATGAGGTACAACAACCCAATAGAAAATGGATAAAGGAAACAGAAAATTCCCAGAAAACAAGAACTGCAAATACCTTTAAATCTATGAAAAGATGCCCAAGTTCACGACTAATAAGAGAAATACACATTATAATTACACCCGATTGGCAAACATCCAAAGGCTTGACAATCTGCTCAGTGAGGCTGTGAACCAGCTGCACTCTCATACGTGGCCGGGGGCAATGCGAATGGTACAACTCTCACCCCCACTTGCCCTTTCTCCCTGCTTTCTTACCTCCACAGGCTTTTGTTCAAGCTGTTCCCTCCAACTGGGATGCCCTTCCCTCTCACTTGGGAAAGTCCAAAGTCCAAATCCTGCCTCAATTACTCCTACTGATCCTTTTGAAGGCAATCAATTCTTCAGAGAAGTCGGCCACACCCACGGCTTCAGTGGCCACACCCACGGCTTCAGTTGCCACCTCTGATGGCCCCCAAATCCATCCGCTGAAACTCAGATCTAGTCCCCAAACTGTTCACTCAAACAACACATACCAGACCGTGGATATCTAACAGGCATCAAAAATGTAACACATCTGGGGACTTCCCTGGTGGCGCAGTGGTTAAGAATCCGCCTGCCAGTGCAGGGGACACGGGTTCGATCCCTGGTCCGGGAAGATCCCACATGCCGCGGAGCAACTAAGCCCGTGCGCCACGACTACTGAGCCTGCGCTCTAGGGCCCGCGAGCCACAACTACTGAGCCCGTGCTCCGCAGCAAGAGAAGCCACTGCAATGAGAAGCCCATGCACCACAACAAAGAGTAGCCCCTGCTTGCCCAAACTAGAGAAAGCCCATGCGCAGCAATGAAGACCCAACACAGCCAAAAATAAATAAATAAATAAATAAATAGATAGATAGATAGATAGATAGATAGATAGATAGTGTAACATGTCTGAAAACCAACTCCTGATTTTGCCCCATGCCTGCTCCTAACGGAGTATTTCCCCTGTCAATGACAACTCCATCCTTCCAGCAGCTCAGGCTAGAAACCCACGGGTCAGCCAGGACTCCTCTCTATTTTTCATGCGCTGTATCCGATTTCTCAGCAAATCCTGGTGTCTTTACCTTCAAAATCAATTCAAAATAGAACCCCCCCCCCACTTCCTCTTTTACCACCTTGGTCTGACCCTCTCTCATCACTACCTGGACTCTTGCAGTAGCCTTTCCACTGGCTTTTCTGCTTCCTCTCTCCCACCCCCAACCCCCACACACAGTTTGTTCTCTCTCCACAGAGAGCAGCCGGATTCTAAAATATAATTTAAATAATGTGACTCCCCTACTTAAAATCCTTTTATGGCTCCCCATGGATCTTAGAATAAAAACCAAACATCTCAGCCTGGCTTACAATGCCCTGCTTGATATGGCCTCGGATCTCATCTCCCAGTGCTCTCCCTTCCTCACTCCTCTCCAACTACACAGACATCTGTGCTCTTCCCAAACATTTCAAGAACTTCCAGCCTCAAGGCTTTGCCCCTGATGTTCCCTTTGTCTGAAGCTTTCCCCTCATGTTACACATGGTTTGCTTCCTCACTTTTCACAGGCTACCTCCTCAGAGAGTCATTCCCTGACTACTTCACATGGGGTATCAGGGGAGGTCTCTCTGAGGTGAGGCAAACAATAAATCAGAAGGAAAAGATCTGATGGAAGAGCGTTCTTAACTATTGCAAGGGCAGTAGTCTCCTTGCTATGTTCTTTGCTATGTTCCCAGTGCCCTGCACTTAGTAGGCATTCAATAAATCTTTTTCAAATGAGCAAATTTGGAGGATTTGAGGACAGGATATGTGATACAGAATTTGGGATAAGGTGATAAAGGCATTTTGTGTTAAATACCTTTGCTGTAACATCACCTTCTCAGGGAGGCCTTCCTTGACCATACTATCTAAAAATGCAACCTGTCCCCAACGGATTTCCCTTTACCTTGTTCTATTTTTCTCCACAGCATTTAGCAGTTATCACATATATACGACATATTTACATATATATTTAATTGTATATTCACATATGAATATAGACTATACACAATGTATTTAATATGACATTTATTATATACAGATGTAACTTTTTTTTTTTTTTGGCCACAGCACATGGCTTGTGGGATCTTAGTTCCCCGACCAGGGATTGAACCCTGGCCCTTGTCAGTGAAAGCGTGGAGTCCTAACCACTGGACCGCCAGGGAATTCCCTACAGATGTAAATTATTTACATATTGACACTGGCTATCATGTTATGTAAACTATGTAGTATTAACATGTACATTTTATTAGACACAATTTATATTATATTCACATGTATCTAATATAATTTTTATTTATTTGTTACATTTATGGTCTTGTCTCTCGCTAGTCTGTCAGCTCCATGAGGGCAAGGAAGAATCCCTAGCACCTGGCCCACAGCTTGAGCTCCAAAATGTCAAATGAATGAACTCCTTTGGCCACCTGAGCCTCAGCTTTCCCCTCTGTAGGATGGGTGTGCCTTTCCATCTGGAGGTTACCCCCATGTTCCGATCCCTTTTCCTACACCTCCCCCCCGCCCCAGAGGGCTGCTCCCGGAACTCCACAGCCCAGGTTTACATTTTCCCATACCCTGGGCGTTCATGCCCACCACGTGCACTAGGCGCCGGCCCGACCGGACTACCACCCCCAGCATGCCTCGCGCGTTCGGGAAGTGCCACAACCCATAGGGGTATCTGGGTCTGACAAGGGCCCTGATGGCGCAGGAGCAAGGGGGCGAGCCCCTCTAGCTAAGCATCTGTGGTACGTCCCAAACAGGGGGCCCTCCAAGGCCCCGCGCTTCCGAGCTCCGCGGAAACTCTGGCTCTTCTTGTACGACGGAGGTGGTTTGCTCTTCCGTTGCCCCGTGGCTTCGGCTCATCTCCAGCAGGAAGGAGAGGCTTCCGCCCGGCACAGGGGGTGAGCTGGAGCACGGTACCCCCAACCCCCTGGACAGCATTTGAGGGAGGGGGCTCAATTTTGGGGATCCCCGAATGGGCATATTTAGAGGCTCTGAGCCCGGTGTGGCATTTAGAGGTGGCTGTTTTTGAGGGGACCCTTAGCAAGTGGCATTTAGGGACTCCGGGGTGGGACTTGGGAGTCTGTTTTAAGGAGCGTCCCTCGGAGGCAGGGTTTATACCCCTTGGAGGCCCCTTGGAGACAGGGTTTAGGGGGATGTTTGGGGAGACCCTTAGGGTTCGTGTATGAATACTCTGTCCACGAGGCAGGATTTGGTGTGCTTCCCCAGGGTAAAGGCAAAGTTTGAGGTTCCAGAACTCAAGGCGGAATTTTGGAATTCAGGAAAGGTCCTGGTGACGGTGGGAACGTTTGGGACCGACGTGGCATGTGGACGTATCGAATGGCCTTTGTGACCTCTGGTTCTATTATGATGTCTCACCGCGCTTGGGTATAAAAGGCGGAGAGACTAGACACATCTGGGCCCACAAGTTTTTTTAGGAAGCATGTGGGAGTAACACATCCTAGGTTCTAGGTTCTTCCCGAGGGGACAGTGTGCCACGGGGCCTTCATAGACCATGGATTTATTCGTCATTCGTGAGGAGGTGGGCTGTTGTGGAAGACCATTTTTTGCCTTTTTGTAAGTGTCAGCGTATGAATTATTCATGAGGGGGTGGATCAGCGTGCTGAGGGGGTGTGCTGAAAGGGGCGTTCTGCAGTCTGCCGGGCAAATTAGATCTCATTTATTAAGCGTAAAGGTGAGTAGCACCCCGAGTTTTCTGTGGCTTTTCTAGGGGCGTTGTGCATAATTCATGAGGAGCGTAGCTTTTACGGCTTCATCTGCATGATCCGCTGTTAGCTTTCCCTTAGAGGTTTCAGGATTTAAATTTTGCGTCTCAGCGAAGGGACGAGGCCTCGCTCATTGTTCATTCCTTACGGCCCAGTAATCCCAGATTATCAGCAAAGGCTCTAGATTCAAGTCCCATCGATCCTTGCCAGCTGTGTGATCTTTGGCAGATTTTTCTGTGAGCCTGAAAAAATGAGTAGGAGCATAATGATGATCAGATTAGTTTACACTCATTTAGCACTTTATTAGCCCGTTTAATCCCCACAACAATTATAGGTGGTAGGTTATTATCGTCCCATTTTATAGATGAGGAAACTGGGACACCGGGAGACTAAGTAATTTGCCTAAGGTTACTCAGTCAGTGAGTCTGAGTCTACAGTCCAGAGTCTGTAGTCTTAATCAAATGTCATAATGTCTGTCTCCCATCCACCCAATTCAATGGTACTACTACTACTGTTAGTCATATAGCACCGCGTGCCAGGCACTGTTCTGAGACCTTTCTACATATTTATTCATTTAAACTTCATCACAAGGTAGGTTACTATTGTTCTCATTTTATGGGTGGGGAAACAGTGGCTCAGAGAAGTGAAGTGTCTGGTCCCAAGTCACACAGCTAGCCATCGGTGGATGGAAATGATTTTTGTGAGGGTTTAAGAACTCTCTAAGGAGGTCACCTTTGAGCTGAGACCTGAACGACAAGAAGGAACCGATTTCCTGCTCTGCATTCCTGAGACCAGTGGCGCAGTGCATGGAAAGGACACACCACAGGAACCACCACATAGTGGGCGATCAGTTAATGTGATCTATTATTATTATTTGACAGAATCGTACTGGGTGCTTATCGTGTGCCTGGGGCTTTGGTATACAGTCGTATCTCTGGTGACCTGGTAGTCTGTCCTACCTATTTAATGGACATTGGTGGCCTTAGCACTCTGTTTTCCAGTGTAATTCTGGAAGGGTGTTTCAAGGCACTATTTTTTAGATAATGTCCGAAGTTGGGGGTTTCTCTAGTGGCTGGGTACACCCTCACCCATAAGTAATTTTATATTAATATAAAATATATTTACAAATCACCTTTAAATTAATATAATACTTAAAAATTTAACAGTGCCCTGTGCCAGCACTGCTCTGAGCTCATTCCATAGTTCATATTCTCTGGTTTTCACAGTGACACATTTTGCCTTTACGATGTAGATGGGTTCTACTACTATCCCCATTTTACAGTTGTAGAAACTGAGGCACCTGCCAACAGTATGTGGTAAACCTGGATTTGGTTGGACCAAGGCAGCCCTGGTTCACGTGCAGTTAGTTAAGGGTGGGGAGGAGGCAGCTGCACTTCCCTTGGGTTTCCCCTGTGTTTCTGCAGCACCTTTCATTATTCATGAACGGGAAGGGGTGACCAAGTTGCCTCGCCTGGAGTACCATAATCCCTACTTGCTGGAGAGGGCTGTCTTGAGTGTATCTGTCCATGCATCTCATGCATAATTCATGAGTAACTGGGTGGGACCTTTCTTGACCTCTCTGAGTTTCCAGGTTGGGCTGCTGCAGCATCACTATTCATTATTCATGAGCTGGGGGAGTGTGTTTTCCCTGTGTTAGCCCTATTTCCCTGCTTACTGGGTATTAGATGCAGTAATGGGCGGACCTGTCTCTTTTGTTCTTGCCCACTGGGCCTCATGCATTACTCATGATAGGATGTGGCCTCGGTCTCCTTGGCTTCCAGGCTGCTGCAAGGTCATTCATTATTCATGAGCATTGGGGTGTGGCTTCCATGTTTTAACATTGGCTTTCTGGTTGCAGGGTGTTAGTCAACCAGCTACCTGGCCTCGTGCATAATTCACGGTCAGGAAGTGTGGACTTGATGTCCTTTCTTGGTTTCCATGGTAGCCTGGCTGTAACAATGTATTCATTATTCACCTTCCATGGGCGTGCCCTCTATGTCGTTTTACCTGTTTTCCTAGTTACTGCCACAGTAGCCACCAGGTGGAGCTATTCGCCTTCGAAGGAGTCACAGACACGCAGGGCCCGTCATGTATGATTCATGAACGGGCGCGGCCTGCCTGCATCCGGGTTTCTGGGGGTGGGGCCCAAGGTTTTGTTCCGGCCCTGGGCTCAGCAGCAGCCATCTTGTGTCAGCGGCGGCTGAGGGGAAGGAGGTGGCAGGGACGAGCACAGCCACTACGGCCTGGGGAGGAGAAGGCGGCGACGGCGATCCTAGGCGGCCCAGGCGGCAGGGAGGAGGAGGAGGAGAAGGAGGAGGGTGGCGGCCGGGCTTGGCTTCGGCTCCTAGAGGAGTTGGCGGCGGCGCGACCCGGGGAACCGGCATTGGTAACAAACGGCCTTTCTAAGCGCCGGGGCAGGGGCTTCGGGAAGCATTGGAGGGTCTTGGGCCGGCGCAGGGCCAAGCTGACGTTGGGGCGGGCGGTGATGACTCGGACGCAGAGATCGTTGGAGAGAAGGGGGGGTAGATCTTGGGGCGGGGCCGACATTTCCCATCCGGGACCAGCCCAGTCCCTCGGGCTCCAAAATCTGACCTTAGGGTCAGACCCCCAGAATCTGCTTTTAGAGACTCAGGCCAGCGTTCCTAGTCAGTGACCTGACCCCATCCTGAGCTTTGCATCGCAGATCGGAACTTCCCCCAATCAGCAATAGAGACTTACGGGATCGACATTCCTGGTCAAAGCCTCCTACCAGTGTATGTCATTAAAGACCTTCCCCAGAATCTCTCTTCATTCACTCCTAGTTCCTCAGTATTTGCCGTCGCAGCTTTCAAGAGGGGCCAGACCTCAGGGAGGGTCCATTTGGCTTCATTTTAAGTCTTTTCTAGCATCTTCCTTCAGAACCTGCCCCCCCAACACACACACACACACACACACACACACACACACACACACACACACACACACACACACACACACACACACACTCTCTCTCTCTCTCTTTCTCTCTCTCTCTCTCCCCCCCCCCCCGCCCTTCTCTCTCTCTCTCTCTCTCTCTCTCTCTCTCTCTCTCTCTCTCTCTCTGCCTTCAGAGCTTTCAAGGGGTCTAGACCCTGTGAAAGGCCATTTGCGCTTGGCCTCCATGTCAGAGAGCACTCCCCCACATCTCAGAGGTCTCCCAACCCACCTTGGCCCAGCATCTTCCTTCCAAAACCCCTCCGGGCCAGCATTTCTATTCAGAGGTTTCCACTTAGCGCTCACCTTTAAAGACTCCTTTAATTCCTAGAATCTGCCCTTAGAGACTTCCTTTACTTTAAGAGAATGCACCCTTTTTTATGGTCCCAGTATTCTCTTCAGAGAGTACCTCTTGCAGGCCTCAGCATCTCCCCCATCAGACACTCATAACCCCCAGTATCTTCCCTCAGAGCCTCCCAGGGGACCAGACACCAGGGAGGAACTGTTTGGACATATAATCCTCCATCAGAGATCTCTCTGCCAGCATCTGCCCTTGAAGACCCTGTTGGCTCCTAGCCCCTTCCATCAGAGTCTTGCCTCTCAAATCCCACCCTTCACTCAGCCTCTGCCTTCAAAAGCCAACCAGGGTTCCAGCTTCTCTCACAGATCCCTTAACCTCACATCAGGCCTAAGAATCTGCCCTCGGAGCCTTTCAGGATTCCAGCATCTTCAGTCAGGCTTTCAGCTTCGTAGGACCCCAACATCATTGTCAGTTGTCCCTTCCCACAACAGGTCCAATTCTCCATCAGAGTAGGAAACCCCTTTCTCTGCATCTACTCTCCGAGCCTCCATGGGGTCCCACATAATTGGTCATAGAAACCCAACCCCACCTGGGGACCTAGCCAGTATCTGCTTACTGAAGTTTTTAGGGCCAGAACTGTCTGGGCTCAGCCTCCCCTTTCCACTCCTCAGAGCAGCTGCAGTACCTAGCACGTACCAATCAGAGATCAACACAAGACCTTTGTACTCCATTAGAAATCCCTCCACGACCCCACCCCGGGCCTCAGCGTCCACCCTCATAGCCTCCTGGGACTCTGACAGAAATGTCAGAGACACCTTTTCCCTGCAAGTCCCAGTTATTTTTGGTCAAAGATTTCCCTCTGCCACCAGTGGAGACCCCCCAGGGCCCCAGCATCGTCCTGATGGAGAACACCCCCACCCCCAGACCCCAGCGTCTTCCCACAGCCTCCTTGGGCTGCAGAGTCCCCCACCCATTCCCTGTGCAGCCGCTGGGGCCTCCGGTGCAACTTCCTGGCCCTTTCCTAAAAGCTCCTTTTCCAAGGACCCAGATATGAGTCTTAACAACCTTGCCCAGCACCACCCCTCCTGCCCCCCAGGGCTTCTAACATCCCCTTTCCCATCTCCCTCTGAGCCTCCAAGGGCTCAGACAACCATCTCCTGACTCTTTTATATTCCCAGGGACTTCTCAGTTAATCCCTCTTTGGAGGCTTGACAGGCCCCAGCATCCTGTGCCCTAGCTTCTCTCCATCCTGATAACTTGACCCTGTGTCTACCCTCTCTCAAACCTGCTCCAGGACTCCTACCTCAAACCTTCTTCTCTGGTTTGGGTGGTAGACAATGCTCAGGCTTCAAAATCAGCAGATTGGAGACCTCAGGCAAGTTCTGAAACTCTCTAAGCCTCAGTTCAACTTTGCTGAACAATTGATAGTATATGTGTTCTAATTGGGGCCTGAGCATGTGTTGACAGAGAAAGGTTTCGAATTTATGCTGGGGGAGGATCTTAGCTCCTCTCTGGGGTTTCTGCCCCAGACCCCTTCTGCTTGCCTTGAGACTGGCCTGTTCCAAATCTCTGCGATTGAAATCCACTCTCAGACCATCAACCAAAGCCTGCTTAGACCCTTGCTGCCAGCATTAGGGGTCCAGATGTCAAAGGTCCAGATAGCAGAGATCTCTCTGGTTCTGGATCATCTCTGATTTCGGAAGTGGGAAGATGGTGTGCCCCAAACAACCAAATCAGTGACAAGGCAAGGCGATAACTAAGTAGTGGAGGCCTCTGCAGGTGCCCAGGGAGGAGCTTATGTCCTTAAGTCGCTGAGTTCTGACCACAGACCTTGACTTTTTTAACCTCCCTAGCAGCCCCTTGAGGATATTTCCATTTGCCCCTGCTTTGGGGGAAAGAAAAAGGGGGGCTCAGAGGAAATGAGATACCTGTCGCGCATCAGGAAGTCAGTAAATGGAAAAATATGATTTGCCTTGGTCTCCCCACTAACTCACCAAGCCTCTTCTACCCAAGTTGGTTCTTAGCGTTCCCAGCAGTTCAGCTAGATGACTTGGACCTAGCCAGCCTCCTGCCTCCTGGGTACCCCTCCCTCAACCCTCATCTCTTAGCCCTGTGGGCTGGGCCCTGAGCTGGGTCCTGACTCTGTTCCCCCAGGAGGCATTGGCAAGCAGTCCAGCACCAGCTGCATGACTCTGGGCAAGTGACTGGAGTTCTCTGAGCCTTTGTTTTCTTATTTGTGACATGGGTATAAGGTTATCTGGTTCATGGGCATTGTTAGGATTATACAAAGCCCTTTACTCTGAGATTGACAGGCAGTAAGCTCTTGGTAGATGGTAGGGAGCTCCTGTCATCTTGTTTAGTGCTAGCATGTGACAAGCGCCAAGATGGAATCTTAGGTACAGTGGGGGTACTTGGTGTGATTGGGTGTCAGAAAAGGCTCAGTGTAGGAGAACAGAGGCTCAGAGGAGCATTGGGGGTGAGGGGGAGTGATTGGGGGCCCTGTCGTCTCCAGTGTCTGGATCCAGTCACCACCCCCCCCCAATTTCACTTCCACAGCAGCCTGCATTGTTCTGTCTCTGCGACCTAGTCCTCATGAGCTCAGGATTTTCCATTTGTCTGGCAAGGACACTCGGCCCTGCCTTGCAGGGTCAGGACCATTGAGGGGATGAAACGCCATAACATCAGGAAGCAGCCTGGGCCTCAGGGTCAGCAGATCCCCAGGTGGTTCCAGCTTGGCCACTCTCTTTGTGGGAACCTCGGTCAAGTCACCAAACTTCCCTGAGTGAACTTCTTTTCCTCCAGTATGAGTTGTGAGTGTTACTGATAGTAGTCCAAACCCCACAGGGGTGCCCTGAGGACAGAGTGAGGCACAGATCGTAAAGTGATCTGTGTTTGACATTTGGCCCAGGGAGGACTCCTAATAAATATTCGTTTATCATTATTGTTGACCTGTTTAAGGGACTCCACACGCAGACAAGGCTTGGGAAGTGTGTGTTTTCTCTCTCCCTGCGACCTCTTTTATTGGTCCTGGGTGTTTTCCCCTCCCAGAGCTGGGGGTGGTGGGGAGCGGGTTGGACTTTGTGAAACTCTGCTCCGTGAGCCCCTCTGGGAACTGAGTTCTCGGCACAGTATCTCCTGCCGTCATGCCACCCTGATGGATGTCCAAGCCGCGTTTCCCTCTCGAACCCCTGTCACTGGGGTTAAGGAGGTTAAGGGAGAGGAGAAGGGCTGCTTGCTATTGCCTACCTGCTCTGTAACAGGCTCTCTGGTCTGTGGTATATCCCGTCACCTCAGCAGCTCCATGGAGTAGGTAGGTGGTATTCTCACCCCTGTTTTACAGGCAAGGGAACCGAGCCCATAGGGGTTAAATGATGACTGTCAAGGAGTGGCAGGGTCTGACCTGAAGCTACATCCTTTCTCTGACTTCCCCACAAGTACATTCTTTTCACTCCTTTCCCCCCACAGGATTGGAGTCTCTCCCTCATTATGCTGGGCTGGGGAGAAAGGCGAATGGCCTAATGGTTAGCAGCATGGATTGCAAGCCAGACCACCTGGGTTCAGATCTTAGCTCTGACAGCTGTGTGACCCTGGGCAAGTCACCTCACCTCTCTGTACCTGTCTCCTTTTCTGTAAAATGGGGATATTAGCCCTTACGTCTTCCCTTTCCCCACAATTACCACTAACCAACAGGAACACCCACGTGCCCTAGGCTCACCTCTGATCTCTTTTTTTCCTTCCAGATGTCCGGCTCGCCGCTGTCCAAGAAACGTCGCGTGTCCGGGCCTGATCCAAAGCCGGGTTCTAACTGTTCCCCTGCCCACTCCGTGTTGTCCGAAGTGCCCTCGGTGCCAACCAACGTGAGTGTCTTCTTCCTGGAGACTGGCAGGCGGGGTGGTGGGTGGGAAAGTCTTCTGTATCGCTGTCCCATCTGTCCCTCCCCTCCTCCTGCATGTCTCCCTGAACCCGTTCTTCCCCTCCATCTCTAGGGAATGGCGAAGAACGGCAGTGAAGCAGACATAGATGAGGGACTTTACTCCCGGCAGCTGTAAGTGGGGCCGAGGTTGGACTGTGAGGTGGGAGGGGGCACTGAGTGGATGGGGTCAGAAGGGCCTGGCCCTGACCCGAGACGCCCCCTAACCTGGCAGGTATGTGTTGGGCCACGAGGCAATGAAGCGGCTCCAGACATCCAGCGTACTGGTATCAGGCCTGCGGGGCCTGGGCGTGGAGATTGCTAAGAACATCATCCTTGGTGGGGTCAAGGCCGTCACTCTGCATGACCAGGGCACTGCCCAGTGGGCCGACCTCTCCTCCCAGGTACCTCTTCCCATCGCCCTTCTCTGCCGAGACCCCATCCCCCGGGCTACACAGCCAGTTCATTTCTTTCCTCATTCCCCTTTGCAGTTCTACCTGCGGGAGGAGGACATTGGGAAAAACCGGGCTGAGGTCTCCCAGCCCCACCTGGCTGAGCTCAACAGCTACGTGCCTGTCAGCGCCTATACTGGACCCCTCGTAGAGGACTTCCTCAGTGACTTCCAGGTACCTTGGGCCACCGCCCGACCTTCTGCCCAGTTCTCTCAGAGCCCATCTCTGGTTTATTCATTTGATCAATATTTAATGGGCTAGCCCGGGTGCCAGGTTTCATGCTGAGGCTGCAGCTAGGGGATGCGGGCAGGCTTTAGACGCTGGACCTGCCTCTTCAGGGGGAAGATATGAGCCAGCAGACAGGACAGCATAGTGCATAGACTGGAGCCAAACTGCCTTGGCACAAGTCTCTCATTGTACTAGTGTGACCTTGGGCAGGTCACTGAGTCTCCTGTGCCTGCCTTTTGTCTGTTTGTAGACACGGGAATGGTAGTAATGCCGACTTCATAAAGATTTTGTGAGGGCTAAGCACTTAGAATAGCAGCTGTTTTTTTGTTAAATAAAAACCCTGGGCTGGAAAGATGAGCTGTGGGAGCTGAGATTGTGCCCTGGGGTGTCCCAGCAAGCCAGGACACTGCTGCCGAACCCTGATGTAGCTGTGGGAGCTCACCCTGATGGAATGGGTGGGCCTTCAGGCAGAGAGCAAAGTCCCAAGGATCATGGCTGAGCAGGTGTTGTCTTGAGAATTGGGAGCAAGTGGGTGTGGTAGGAGTGAGCTCAGACTTTGGCTGAGGACGAAGTTTTACTTCTGTGCCTCGCAGGGCATGGCAGGGTTGTAGGCAGGCAGCAGTGGGTGTTGGCAAATGAAGGAGTCAGCTGTTGTCCAAACTCTGTCCTCCCAGCTGCCTCTTTACCTTGCCTGCCATGATTTAGGGATTCACATTTCCCTTCACTGAGTTTCGCCTGGGCTGAATCTGATACATGGTAGATACTTTGTATTTGTGATAGAGAGCTGAACCAGCAAAGCCATAAGGACTCCCTGAGGCCTCGCACCAGCCTTCCTCCACCATCTCCCCCTTTCCCCTTTCCCCTGGTGCTGGGCCCTCGCCTGAGCTGCCACCTCTCCACAGGTGGTGGTCCTCACCAACACCCCCCTGGAGGACCAGCTGCGGGTGGGTGAGTTCTGTCACAGCCATGGCATCAAGCTGGTGGTGGCAGACACGCGGGGCCTGTTTGGGTGAGTGCCCCCACCCTTTTCCCCTGACCCCTGCCATGCCCAGGAAAAGACCCCCAACCTCTGACTGCCCTCAGCCCCCCTCAGCCCCTTGGGTTTTGGATATTGTGTCTTTACCTCACCCCATGTAGCATGAGTGCCATCTGATTCCCAGCAGTGATGGGCTGAACTTGCTCAGCAAGTACTTGCTGCATCTTGAGGGACACGTGGGGTCCCTGAGCGCATGGGACTCGAGCATCAGCCCTGTTGCTTCCCTCTACAGGCAGCTTTTCTGTGACTTTGGAGAGGAAATGATCCTCACAGATTCCAATGGGGAGCAGCCGCTCAGTGCTATGATTTCTATGGTCACCAAGGTGAGGAGGGCAGCCTCAGGGGTCCTGGCAGGCAGATGGGCAGCAGGCTTTCCTGTCTGCTCCTGGTACCCTGGGCCTGCCTCTGAGGTACTCCTCCTTTAACCAGGACAACCCCGGTGTGGTTACCTGTCTGGATGAGGCCCGGCATGGCTTTGAGAGTGGCGACTTTGTCTCCTTTTCGGAAGTACAGGGCATGATTGAACTCAACGGAAGTCAGCCCATGGAAATCAAAGTCCTGGGTGAGCTAGGGCCATGGGGAATCAGGGGAGATAGGAGGTGTTTCCCTGGACTCTGCGTGAGGAGAGACACATCCTGGGTGTCTGAGATGAACCAGAGACAGAGTCCCCTGTGGTCCACCCAGAGCTGGGGACATGGGGGAGAAGTGCTGTCTCGTGTTTGAGCTGTTCCTAGAAGAGGCTCCTGGTATCTGCACTGAGGGGGAAAAGATCTCTGGTGTTTGAACAAAGCAGATCAGAGGATCCACTCGTGTCTGACTGGATTCGGACAGGGAGCAGAGAATGTCTTCTAGTGTAGACTTGGGGTCAGGGACACAGGGTCCCATGGGCTCTAAGCTGGGCTAGAGGGTAGATGGTTTGTGAAGTTCGAGTGGAATCGATTACTCCTGGTGTCTGGGCTGGGTCAGGGATGGATTTTTCCTCATCTTGTGGGTGTTGTGGGTTTTAGGGAGGGTGGGTAGCCTGACAGTTTCCCTGCCTACCCTAGGTCCTTACACCTTTAGCATCTGTGACACCTCCAGCTTCTCTGATTATATCCGTGGAGGCATCGTCAGCCAGGTCAAAGTACCCAAGAAGATCAGCTTTGTGAGTGTGGGGAGTAGTGGGCTCTGGGGGTGGTGCCAGGCATTTCCAGGTCCTCCATTCTACTCTTCTGGTTCTGATGCTCTGCCCCCGACAGAAATCCTTGCTGGCCTCCCTGGCAGAGCCTGACTTCGTGATGACGGACTTCGCCAAGTTTTCCCGCCCCACCCAGCTGCACATTGGCTTCCAGGCCCTGCACCAGTTCTGTGCTCAGCATGGCCGGCCCCCTCGGCCCCGCAATGAGGTGGGTAGGTGGGTGAGCCAGCCAGGGCAGATGACCTTGGCATCGAAGGCCCACAGTGCCTCTCTACCTAGCCCCCCCCACCCCCCACAGTGGCCTCACAGGCACGCTCTTGGTTCCTTCTGCCTCACCAGGAGGATGCCACAGAGCTGGTGACCTTGGCCCAGGCTGTGAATGCTCAAGCCCTGCCAGCGGTGCAGCAGGACAGCCTGGATGAGGACCTCATTCGAAAGCTGGCATATGTGGCTGCTGGGGATCTGGCACCCATAAATGCCTTCATCGGGGGTCTAGCTGCCCAGGAGGTCATGAAGGTCAGCACAGATAGAGAAGGACAGGGTTGGGGTGGGCCAGACACCTCCCTGATTCCATCGCTTGTCCATCTGTGTCAGGCCCCAGTTAACCACTCACCACTTCCCCTGTCCTGCCCAATCCCCAGGCTTGCTCCGGGAAGTTTATGCCCATCATGCAGTGGCTGTACTTTGATGCACTGGAGTGTCTCCCCGAGGACAAAGAGGCTCTCACGGAGGACAAGTGCCTCCCGGTATGTGAGTGGGGCCCTGGGGGAGATGTCATTGGGGGCATTTCTGGTGAGGCCTCTCTCTGACCCTTCTCCCTTTGCATTCCTCAGTGCCAGAACCGTTATGATGGGCAGGTAGCTGTATTTGGCTCATACCTGCAAGAGAAGTTGGGCAAGCAGAAGTACTTCCTGGTGAGTGATCCACTGGGACAGCCACTTTCTTCATCTCCTGTGGCCTCTGGCTACCTCTTACGGGGTCTCCTTCTGCCTCCTGCGGGCGGGTCTTTTGGTTCTTATATTTCTACCGCATGACTTTTGCCATTTTCTTTTATCTTGAGGGAAAGCCTGGTGTGCCCTTCTGTTTCCACCATCTTGTGCCTCCTCCCTCAGATGCCTGAGTTATTTCTCATAGCCCTGGCACTTGAGGATGTGGCACTAGACACACCTCTCCCCTCTCTTGCTGTCTTCAATGGGAGTGAGAGTGAGGAGTGATGAGTGACTTCACACTGACCTGCATCACCCTGACTAGCCTCTGTCTCTCTTCTTGGCTGTCTTCTAGGTGGGTGCAGGGGCCATTGGCTGTGAACTGCTCAAGAACTTTGCCATGATTGGGCTGGGCTGTGGGGAGGGAGGAGAAATTGTCGTCACAGACATGGACACCATTGAGAAGTCAAATCTGAACAGACAGTTTCTGTTCCGGCCCTGGGACGTCACGGTGAGAGCGGTGGGGGTAGGAGGTGGGACTTTGTCATCTTGTTTTCCTCTTTTGTTCTCATTCTTCTTGGAAAAGGGGCTTTACCACCTTTTTCTTTCCTTCAGCTTCTCTCTGTCACTCGTTCAACAAACATTGAGTACCCTTCCATCGAATCTACCGTTTTTTATCTCCTTTTATTTTTTTCTTTTTCCTTGACTTCTTATGAGTGCTGGTTGGGACAGTGTGTTGGGGGTCCCAAGTTCAATGATTCACTAGCCCCCTAGAACTCAGCAGTACTCAGCATGTAGTTGTACTCACAGTTAACGATTTCTTCCGGCAAAAGGATGCATAACAAAATTAGCAAAGGGAAGTGGCTCATGGGGCGAAGTCTGGGGGAGACCAGGCACAAGTTTCCAAGACTCCTCTCCCAGTGGAGTCGCACAGGACATGCGTAATTCCCCTAGTAGCGAGTTGCAACAACACGTGAAATGTTGCCAACCAGGGAAGCTCGTTAGAGACACAGTACCCAGGGTTTTTACTGTGGGCTGGTCACATAGGCACCCTCTGCTGGGAATGTCCCCAAATTCCAGACTCCCAGAAGGAGAGCAGGAGTTCAGCATAAACCACAGGGTTTGCATAAGCAGTCTAGGCACAGTGAGCAGCCCTTACCAGGTACTGAATGGCAAGAACCCTCCAGAAATCCAGGTTCCCAGACTCCAGCCAAGGGCCAACCTGGCCAGCAGGCCTCTTTCCTAGGAGAGCACTTGTGCTAGGTTCACTCTTCTCTGCACAGATAGAAGCTGGGTTATACGGTGATCTAGTTAGGAAGCCTTCTGTAGGGAACTGTCATTGTTGCCTGGCCAGGATCGATTCCCCTTTTGTTCATTTATTCACCAAGTAGTTATTGAGTAGGTTCTGTTCTAGGTACTTGCAGTACACCAAGGAAACGAAGATTTTAGTGGGCGGGGACAGACAGTAAACAGTAAGCACAGTACAATAGCGAAGTTTATAGTTAACGTCCATAAGTGCTGTGCAGAGGGAACAACAAAAACAAGATGAAGGAAGTGGGCAGGCCAGGGAGATTGGTTTGCAGTTTTGATTACAGTGGTTAAGAAAGGGCTCATTTCTGCCGACTTGGAGGGCGTGAGGGAGTAGAGTCCCTTCTTCTGGGGAAGAGTGCTCCAGGCCAAGATCCTAAGGTGGGAGGGTAATAGGAGATGAGCTAGAGGAAATGGGGGCCAACTCATTTTGCCTTCAGTGGAGGTGGGAGCCAAGGGAGGGTTTTCAGCAGAGGAGGGACGTGACCTGATTTGGACTTTGAAAGGATCCTCCTTGTCTATGTGCTAAGATTCTGTTTTGTTTGGGGGGAATGTTCCCCAGCCCTGGGTGCCGTTAACTGAAAGAACAATGGAAGTTGGGTAGGCAGAAGAACATATGGCTGGCCTATTGTCTCCAGCCTGTCTGTGCACTGCTTCCCTTTTCACTGAGCCCCTGCCATATCCGTCACAGCCCTAGCCATGTGGTACTGTCACGGACTGTCTCCTGCCAAACCAGGGAGCCTCCTGAACTCAGGGCTTGGTTCTTCCCAGCATTAAATAAGCCAGCCTTCAGGAGGACAGCTCTGTGGAGGTTCGCTGGTGCATGCATAAATAACTGAGTTCTGTTCCCCCATTCCTACCCTTGCCCCCCGCAGAAGTTAAAGTCTGACACAGCTGCTGCAGCTGTGCGCCAGATGAATCCGCACATCCGAGTGACAAGCCACCAGAACCGTGTAGGCCCTGACACCGAGCGCATCTATGATGACGATTTCTTCCAAAACTTGGATGGTGTGGCCAATGCCCTGGATAATGTGGATGCCCGTGAGTTTGGAGGCGGGTGAGGAGGTCAAGGGCCAAGTTGCGTGGGTACATGTGTGTGTGTGTGTGTGTGTGTGTCTCTTGGAGGTGCCTGTCTTCCCGTCTCCTGATGTTCATTTCCTGGCACTCACGTTTTGTCGTGACCCCCCCACCCCCCAGGCATGTACATGGACCGCCGCTGCGTGTACTACCGTAAGCCACTGCTGGAGTCAGGCACACTGGGCACCAAGGGCAATGTGCAGGTGGTGATCCCCTTCCTGACAGAATCATACAGCTCCAGCCAGGACCCGCCTGAAAAGTCCATCCCCATCTGCACACTGAAGAACTTCCCCAATGCCATCGAGCACACCCTGCAGGTGATCAGCGTGAGGGGAGAGGGCAGGGGGCAGGCACCCGGCCTCGCGGCCGCTGGCCCCTGTGCTTTTTCTTTAAACCTTCCTCTCTTACTTTCTATCGTGCAACCTTGGTTTCTAGAATGATTCATTCTTTTTTTTTTTTTAACTTTTGTTTTGAAAACTTTTCACCGTTTAGACAGATACAGAGAATAGTGTGGGGAACACTCAAATACTCTTAGATTTAACATTTGTTAACGTTTTGCCACATTCTCTTCTTAGATTCATGTGGCTTTTTCTTCTTTGGGTGAAGTATATCGTGGCCATCACAATGCTTCACTCTCTGCTTCTTCAAAGGGAGGTTATATTTGCACGTAACAGGGTCGCAACCTCAGCACTGGTGACAGTTGGGGCCCGATATCTCTTTGTCATGGGGGCATCCTGAGCACTGTAGGATGTTTAGCAGAATCCCTGGCTTCTACCCACTAGATGCCAATAGCACCCCCTTCCATTTGTGGCAACTAAAAATGGTCTTCAGACATTGCTGGATGTCCCCTGGGGGCAAAATCTTTCCCAGGTGAGAACTGCCCCCAGGTAAGAACTGCCGTGTCTAACCAAAACACCACCTTCATGCTGAACAAAGTTAATGGTTATTCTTACTGTCTCTCCTAGTTACTTATTTGTCTCTAATACTCAGTCCATATACAGGTTTCCCCTGCTGTTGCTCAAAATGGGTTTAACAGCTGGTTTTCCAGGTTGATTTTGTTTGCGTGATGCATATACATACAGAATACAGAACAGTGCACATATTATCTGGCTGAGTTTTTTACAAAGGGAACATATCTAGGTTGTCCAGCACCTAGGCCTACAGACCAGAACCTAAGGATAACCATTGTGTTATCAGATGATTCTTATTACAGTCTTTGAGAGCAAACCATTCAGAATGTTTAGTAAAAGTATGGGGGGGTGGGAACAAAATAGGGAGGGGGAAAAAACCAGTTCCCTCTATCACTTTCCCTTCTGCCCCTGCAGTTCCAGACTGGGTGTCTTTGTATTTGTGCACCCACCACAGACTCACTAGGGCATGAGTGACCTTGGACTTAGCCTCTCCATGCCTCTGATGAAATGGAGGTGACCGTAGTATATACTTCATGGGGTTGTAAAGCATTTAGCATTCACTATGTATCTGGTGCTGTTTTAAATAAACTTTAAATATATACATACTTGCAACCCGTGAGGTACATATTACTGTTACAGTATCTGTTTCGGAAAGGAGGGCACAGAGTTAAGTGTTACTGTGTGTCCCTGAAGTCGCAAAGCTAGATACTGTGTAGCAGAGCTGGTTTTGATCTCTAACATCTATATGCTCCAAACCCCCTCACCAATGACAGCACTTACTGTTCTAGGAGTTCTCAGAGGGCAGAGCCTCTGTCCAGTTTGCTGCTGAGTCCTCAGGGCCTGTATAGGATCGTAATTTTAAATATGTAATGTAATTTAAAAATACACATAATTGAATTGTTTCTTTTTTATTGAGGCATGACATACCTCACGTAAGGTACACAGAACTTAATTTTTTTCACGCATTCACTAGTGTAACCGCTGTCCAGATCAAGTTCATTGGTTTTTCAAATTGAGGTGCTGGGGGTGGTGGAGTGGGGAAGGTTGGGAACAGTGGTTGCGGGGCTTACCTTCTCCCAGAGCAGCTTTGTTCATCCTGTTTGATTTGTTCACTGATGGTCTTTCTAATGCCTCCAGAAGCCCATTTTGTCAACCATCGCCCCCTGTAATCTGTTTGTTCTGTCTGCAGTGGGCTAGAGACGAGTTTGAAGGCCTCTTCAAGCAGCCGGCAGAAAACGTCAACCAGTACCTCACGTAAGTAACCAAATGCCCCCTCACCCCACCCCCTGCCCTCCAGCCAGGGCATCCTGTCTGCTTTCCTCACCAGTGTGACACCCAGCACCAGGCACACTTCGCAAATGAGTCAGTGAATGCTGGGGCCTCATTCCACTGGGGGTCAGGACTAGCTTTCCGTGGAGAAAGTAGGGTTGCCCTGGAGCCCACTCTTGGGGCCGCTGTGTAATCCTGCCCCTTTGACCCCTCCAATTCCTGATAGAGACCCCAAGTTTGTGGAGCGGACCCTGCGGCTGGCGGGCACCCAACCCCTGGAGGTGCTGGAGGCCGTGCAGCGCAGCCTGGTGCTGCAGCGGCCACAGACCTGGGCCGACTGTGTGGCCTGGGCCTGCCACCACTGGCACACCCAGTACTCTAACAACATCCGGCAGCTGCTGCACAACTTCCCTCCCGACCAGGTAACGCCCACTTGCCAGGTCCATTTGGCGGGATGCGTTTCCAAGAAACAGGAGCCTGCTGTGAGTTCTCCGTGTGGCTCCTCTCGGTCATTAGTCCAGCTGTGGCAGATGCCCCAAGGCATGGGGGTCTCACACGAATGATTAAACTTGACCTATTTTTGCTGTTCCCTTTCCTTTGAGCAAGAGACTTCATTTCTGTTTCCCTTACCTGTGGTGTGGGCTGACTCACCCACCTCCCAGGACTGTAAGGATCATAGTGGAGAAATTTTGGAGTTAAGAGCTCAGGAATCAGTGGGGGTTCAAGTCCCAGCTCCATTTGCACTTGGGCAAGTCACATACCTTCTGTCTGTACTTCAGTTTCCTTATCAGTAGAGATAACAATAATCTACCTCATGAGGGTTTTTGTGAGGATTTATTGGTATTTATTAATATTAACTTAGTACAGTGCCTAGCAATTCATAAGAGTTTGTTAAATGGCTGTGTGGCTTGCACAGAGTGAGTGCCAGGAGTTTTTTTCAGTGAGGCGCCCCTGTTTCATTCAGCCTGGCATCAGCACTTCCATCTACAGGACCCTACAGTCTGGGTTGTTCACGATCGATTCTAGCCCCTTGCGCATGCCGAGCCAGGAATAGTGAGTCAGGGCACATCCAGGGCCAAGGTGAGAAGTTAGAATTGTTAGAGAGGCCTCCAATCTCAGGTCCTGCTCCTCAAAATTCTCTCTACTTCCTTAGCTCACAAGCTCGGGAGCTCCATTCTGGTCTGGGCCCAAACGCTGTCCACACCCGCTCACCTTTGATGTCAACAATGTAAGTCTCCTCCTTGGGGCCTCCTAGGGTCAGGTGGAGGGTGCATGGGTGGGAAGGAGGCTGAGACTCCCCAGGCGAGGGTGGACGTGCTCACCCTTCTGGGCCCTGCCTTCTCCCAGCCTCTGCATCTGGACTACGTGATGGCTGCTGCCAACCTGTTTGCCCAGACCTACGGGCTGACAGGCTCTCAGGACCGAGCTGCCGTGGCAACAGTTCTACAGTCTGTGCAGGTCCCCGAGTTTACCCCCAAGTCCGGCGTCAAGATCCACGTCTCTGACCAGGAGCTACAGAGCGCCAATGCCTCTGTTGGTGAGGATGTTTGGCCAGTCGGCCAGGAGACACCACCCCAACTTGTCCCCTGCCCAGTCCAGCCTTCTCTGCCCCTGGCACTGCTCTGCAACCCCTGGCCTAAGGCTTCCCCACACCTTCCTTTGAGCCTCCCTTGCTCTGAAATGAGGGTCGGTTGGGTTAAATTCTATCCCTTCTGCCTCCTCCTCCCCACTCTCTGGCCCTCAGGAGAACTAGCTGTTTGTTTCTCTTGCTCTGTGTGTGTTTCCCTTGGAAAGAACAACTTTTCTCTGTTTCTTCTTGATCTGTTTATCTGGAGGGTGTGATTTCCACCAGTGGTCTCGCTCCCTTGGTATCTGCCCCATCTTCCCACCGCCATGTTCCTCTGTGTGCATCTTTGCCATGGTATTGCTCTCCACAGTTTTCCTCATCTCCCTCTCCATATCTCCGCCCCAGTTCCCCATCTCTCTCCATCTCTTTCCCCCAGCTCATGCTGTATATCAGGGGTAAAGGGCCAAACAGTGACTCTTCTAGGCTTGCAGGCCATATAGTGTCTGCAGTTATCACCTCTGCAATTGAAGCACAAAAGCAGCCATACACAACATACAAATGAATGAATGTGGCTGTTTTTATTTTCTCCCATGTCCCCATCTTCCTCCCCAAATATATATCCGTCATGTTCCTCTCTGTGTATTTCCTCCATCTTGTTCCTCATATACATGCACACGTATGTATCTGTGTGTAATATGTATAAAATGTATATAAAACGTATGCAAGGTGTATGTAAAATGTATATAAACATTGTGTGTGTATATATATATATATATATATATATACACACACACACACATACACATACACAGCGTATATAGGGTATATATAAGTTGTATCTATCATGTGTATAAAATTTTTTCTCACCTATCTCATCCTCTGTATATGCCCCTATTCTCCACTCTTCATATATTCTGTCCCCCAATATCTTAACCTCTATATCCACATCTGCATATTTCTCCCAACTTCCCCTCTATATATCTTCCCCTGCCTTTTTTCCCTGTATCCTCTTATGTCCCCCCACTTCTCTCTGCATCATTCTTCCTGAGATCTACAGCTCTCCCATCCTGATCTGTCCATCCCTACTTTCTCCTAATGTCTTCATTTTCAGTTCCTTAGAGTCTCTAGAGATACCTCTCTCTTGATATACCTGCCCCCTGCCCCCTGCCCCCCGTCTTACTCAGGTTTGTACTCTGTTGTCCTGCTCTCTCTCTCCCCATTGCTCCTCCTCTCTCCCAGGATGTCTTTCCTTTTCAAATCCTTTATCTACCTAAACACCTTTTGCCCCACCTGGGCTTCTGTTTCTACCTCAGACCCTGGCCTGGGGTCTAAAGGGTTGACGGTGTCCCTCTCTCCCTGCAGATGACAGTCGTCTGGAGGAGCTCAAGGCCACGCTGCCCAGTCCAGAAAAGCTCCCTGGGTTCAAGATGTACCCCATTGACTTCGAGAAGGTGCTGGGTGGGGGCCCTGGGCAGGCAGTGGGGATGGGCTAAGCACAGATGGGCTGGACAGAACAGGTTCTGGGGATCTAGAGGCAGCCCCAGGCCTTTGTGGGATTGGATCACAGGCCTGCTACGTGGCCCTGAACGAATAGATGTTCCCAGCCATGCCTTTGTGATCTGAGAGCCCAGCAGGTAATTGCAGTGGACGATACTTGTGTCCCCGGAGGCCAGGAATCCTCTTCCTCCTCTGATCCTCTCCTTATTGTCTCCCCACCCTCCTCCCTTAACCTCTCACTCATAAAAGGATGATGACAGCAACTTCCATATGGATTTCATTGTGGCTGCATCCAACCTCCGGGCAGAGAACTATGACATTCCCCCTTCAGACCGTCACAAGGTGAGGGAAATCTAGACTTGACGTTTCACCCCCTCCCAGGCTGCAGTTGCCCACATTCTATCCCTTCTGTAGAATATGAGCTTCTTCTACCCTTAACTTCCTTCCTTGATCCTTTCCTTCCTTACAGAGCAAGCTGATTGCAGGAAAGATCATCCCAGCCATTGCCACGACCACAGCAGCCGTGGTTGGCCTTGTGTGTCTAGAGCTGTACAAGGTGGTGCAGGGGCACCAACAGCTTGACTCCTATAAGAATGGTTTCCTCAATTTGGCCCTGCCTTTCTTTGGCTTCTCTGAACCCCTGGCAGCACCCCATCATCAGGTGAGGGCCTGCATCAGGGGAAGTGGATTTGTGGGTGGGTGTTTCTCTGTAGAGCTGGCTCTAGTTTGCTTCATAGCCTGTCACCAGGAGAGGGTTTCTGTCAGTGTGTACCTGTTCCTTTTGTGTATCCCCTTGTTCATTTATTCACTCATCATATTTTTTTTTTTTTAGTATTTTCTATGTGCTACGTACCGGTCTGATTCTGCTTGTGGAAGCCCTCAGAAAAGATATTTGAATATTAGATTATGATTAGTAACTGCACAATAGTAGCACCCAAAATTTATTGGGTGCTTAGTATGCTAAGTGCTTTTGCTTGCTTCTTCATTCACTCAGATATTTACTGAGCACCTACTGCGTGCTAGGTACTCTTACAGGTGCTAAGGTTATATTCTTGAAATAGAGTAACACAATAAATGATTTTGGAACCCCAGAAAAAGAACAGGATAAGGAGAACTTGAGAGTACCAGGTGGTGAGGGGATGGGTTTGTTTGGGATTTTAGATGTGGGATAATCAGGAGTGGCCTTACAGAGAAGATGACATGTGAGTCCAGACTTGGAGGAGGTGAGGAGACAGGCCATGAAGGATTTTCCAGGAAGGCATTCCAGACAGAGGGGCCAGTCTCTGCGAGGGTACTGAGGTAGGAGTGTGCCTGGCATGTTTGAGGAAGAAGTCGTTAGAGCAGAGTGAGTGAGAGGATGAGGGGATAGGAAATGAGGAGAAGAGAATAGGATTCCAGTGACTTAAGACCTTATCTCCATTATCATAAGGGTTTCAGTCTTTACTCAAGGCAAGACAAAAGGCATGAGAAAGTTTTGGACAGAAGAGGCTTGTGATCTGACTTAGCATGTCTGCATGAGTGGAGGGGGAGACTGATGGGGCTGCGCCCTCTGGTGGCCCCCATCCCATTGGCCTGCTCCTTGTTCCACAGTACTATAACCAAGAGTGGACGTTGTGGGATCGCTTTGAAGTACAGGGGCTGCAGTCTAATGGTGAGGAGATGACCCTCAAACAGTTCCTTCACTACTTCAAGGTGAGACCCCTTTCTCTCTCTCACCCCACTGGGGGCGGAGTGTGCAGGTGACTGGCTGGCCTGTCCACCCCCGTGACACTGCTGTCCTGCCCCTTCTCCTCCAGACAGAGCATAAGCTGGAGATCACCATGCTGTCCCAGGGCGTGTCTATGCTCTACTCCTTTTTCATGCCAGCCGCCAAGCTCAAGGAACGGTTGGATCAGCCGTGAGTTGGGTAGTGGGGAGCCTCAACTTGCAGCTGTCCCACTCCTGCTCACTGCCCTTCACCTCCTCTGCCCTCAGCTACCTGCCCCTCTTCACTTACTTTTTGCCTCCCTGACCCTCTGCTCCCCCGCCCCCAGGATGACAGAGATCGTAAGCCGTGTGTCGAAGCGAAAGCTGGGCCGCCATGTGCGGGCCCTGGTGCTTGAGCTGTGCTGCAACGACGAGAGCGGTGAGGACGTTGAGGTCCCCTATGTACGATACACCATCCGCTGACCCCTGTCCTCTCCTACAGACTGACCCCAGGCCCCCTCTCCAGACCCCTTCCAGCACAGGGCTCCCATTTGGCCTCTGTCATTCCCTCCTCGTCCCTCTATCTGAACCCCTCTTGCCACTGCTTCCTACCTTGTTTGGGACATGAATCCTAATAAAGCGTTATAAACCCAGATGTGACATAGCTGCTGGTTCCAGGGAAAGAAGGGACTTCCTGGAGCTGTCTGGTTCAGATAGTAACCAGAAGGGCTCAGCCTCACCCCAGTTGCCAGCTTCCTGGGCAGAGAAAATGTGGGAACTGTCATGTCTTCCTCCTGCCCTTCCTGCTTAGGAAGAAATGGAGGCAGTAGTGAAGCTGTGGAGAGCAGGTACCTAGGTCCTTGTGACTTCACTGGAGGTGGGTTCAAATTCACTTTCTCCATCTCTAGCTCCTAACTCCCTGCCATATTGATTTTGAAAGGTAGTTAAGAGTAGTGTTTGAGCAAGTCCTTTAACTTCTCTAACCTTGTCCCCCCTCTGTGAAGGGAAAAGTTATGGCAACCAGTCGGCCAGGGCTTGGTCACTGTGGCTTATGTCCTTGGGGCACATCCCTTCCCGCCTGGACCGAGGCACTCAGACCCTGGACAAGCCTTTAGCATCATGGTTCCCAGTGCTAGGAACGCCTGTGGTGCCCTTAGTTCAACTTCCCTGCTGCAGAGGGGCCTCAACAGCTCTGCTGGACTGAGGAATGCCAGTGTTTGTGCACACTTTGCAGTACTGATGAAAATATTTGGCTGAGAACATCTGTAAAGGAAAAGCCTCTTTCCTGTCCCTCGGGCCTGGTCTGCTTGTCCTGAGGCCTCCCACCTGTGAGAAGAGAGCGGCTGTGGGTTGTTGATTGGTTGGAGCAGGCAGTAGGAGGCTCACCACAAGCCCCACCAGGACGGCAGAACTGCCCGCACTGCGTCTTTGGTCTCGGCTGAGCACTTCAGACAGTTGAAAGCACCAATCGGACTGGCCACCTGGTGCCTGAGGAAGCCACTCATACCTCTGTCCTTCACCCAGCCAGACTCCAACTTTTTCCATTTAGAAACAGACCCCTCATTCCTTCACTCTAACCCAAGTATTGGGAATCACACAAACTGGCCTGACCCTGACCTGTCACCCATCACAGCCTGTTCCCACATCTGCTGCTTCCTGGGCCAGTTCCAGACTCCAGGCACAGCATATGCCCTTGCCCCACCTCCCTCTGGTTACTTTTTTTTTTTTTTTGGCCGCGTTGGGTCTTCGTTGCTGCGTGCGGTCTAGTTGCGGCGAGCGGGGGCTTCTCTTGTTGCGGAGCACAGGCTCCAGGCACGCGGGCTTCAGTAGTTGTGGCGCACAGGCTCAATAGTTGTGGCTCACAAGCTCTAGAGCAGGCTCAGTAGTTGTGGCGCACGGGCTTAGTTGCTCCGCGGCATGTGGGATCTTCCTGGACCAGGGCTCGAACCCGTGTCCCCTGCGTTGGCAGGTGGATTCTTAACCACTGAGCCACCAGGGAAGTCCTTTTCTGGTTACTTGTTTTTTCTTGGCCTATTCTGTTTGGGTGACCTCATCCTTCTATACTTCCTTTCATTCTCTGCCAGGACATTAGGGACTGAAGTGCTTTATCTCTGGCATCCATTTAGTGGTGATGCTAGCTATCTAGGTCAAGTGGAGAGGTTTTCCCACCACAGGTACTTTTTCCATTATTGCTGCTCTAGAGTACCCCCAAACTCTGCACCTCTGTCCACTGTTTCCACCATTTCCACCTCAGCATCTGAGGCTTGCACACAAACTTGATTTCTCTGCCTCTACTATCCTGGGGCCTTCATGGGTACTCTAGACCTTGTTCACTGTATCCCCCCGCCCCCCACCATTACACCTCCTGACTCCAGACATTGCTGTCCCTTTCTTCACCACCACAGCTCCTGGATCCCCTTGCTACCTAATTTGCATAAGGTTTGAGAACAGCTTCTTCATCAAGAACCCATGTTTTCTGGTTGCATCTTAGTTCCCCACACATGCCATTTTACTTCTCTATCATTTTTGTCTACCATTATAACACCAGGGCTCAGTGGGCAAGGGTTGGGTCACTGCACTGAGCCCCCTGCACACAGCAGGCACAAAGGACAGAGTGGAACAAGGTTGCTTCCTCTTGTTTCTGCCTAGAACTATTTACCATCAGGCATTCAACAAACATTTGTTGACTGCTTACTGTGTGTCAGGCTCTATTGTAGGTGTTGGAGACAGCAACAGATAAAAAAGATCCCTGTCCTGGGGTGGGTTGTGTGTGTGTGTGTGCATGCGCGTGTGCGCATACTTACGTTTTGCTAGGGCAAGACCCAGAATAGACAATAAACATAGTAAGTAAATTGTATGTTAGAAGTTGATCAGTGCAGTTCAGAAGATCTGTAAAGCCAGGTCTGGGGAATGATGGGGGGGGGTGCAGGTAGGCATTTTTAAATAGGGGAGTCAGGGAAGGCTTCATGAAGAAGGTGACATTGAAACAAGGACTTGGAAAAAGATGAGGCAAGTGGATATCTGGGGAAAGAGCATTCCAGGCAAAGGGAACAGCAAGTGCAAAGTCCCTGAGGCTGGACTGTGCCTGCTTTATTCAGGAACAGCTGGGATACTAGTACGACTGGAGCCGAGTGAGAAGGCTAAGAGATGAGCTTTGGGAAGTGATGGACGCGATCATCTATGACGAGGTGGACTCTTGTCTTTGTCAAATATTTCCACTCCCGACATGCTCCGGTAAATCCTCGTTAATATGAACTGGTATGACCAAGGGTACCATAAGGGGAAGCCCAGAAGAGGTGGGGAAGCTGTCTTTGGACTGGGGTGCCGTGTAAAGATGTTCCAGATGGCTTGCCGGACGGAGTCTGCTGCCATTTAAACTGGGCTTGGTGATAGTGTAGGAGTTTTGCAGGCAGAGACGGGTGAGGGATTAGGTCGGTTTGTCAGTGCTTGACACACAACAGGCGCCCAATAAATAAAATGAAAACCGGAGAGCCCAGGAGGTGGGGCAGGGGGAACCATGGGCGGGGCTCCGGCGGGCCAGAAGAGGTAGTTGAGAGGTGGCAGTAAAACCCAATTTAGGGTGCAAATCCTCGCGTGAGGCGGAAAAGAGCACCCCTTCCAACCCAAAGTCCCAAGCATGCGTAGTAATGCACTCGCCCCTGTAAAGGTCCGTCTTTCCCTTCAGCCTAGGCTCCACCCCGTGAGCTTCGCTGATGGAGATGGGAGGGGTTAAAGGCGAGACGAAATTCGATTGAACGATCTTTTGACCAATCACCTTGCGAGGCATTCGACCCATTGTAAGAGAACAAAAAGGAGGCCCCGCCCCCTCGACGGTGAAACCAATGAAAACCTGGCAGAGGCGTGGCCGGGACCGCGAAATCACGCCTCTCCAGCCAGGCCACGCCCTTTATTCTTGCTCTGCCTCACCCCAGGGAGCAAATCCGATTGGATGGGCGACAAACTCAAAGGGCGGGGCCGCACACATTCACAGTGGGAAAGAGCTCGCGGTCGGGGAGGAGCAGCTGGGCGGGGCTAGACTCTGTCCTATCTAAGGTGGTAGAGGCCAGTGATTCTCCAGGCCGCTTCTCCTAGAAAAGTCATCTTCTCGCGAACCTTTAAAGTCCCTGCCTCCGGAGGCACCTCAAGGGACTAGGACTGACTGCCTCATCTTTTTCCTCCTTCCAAAAGTCCCGTTTGCTATCATGGGGATGTACCAAGTGAGACGGAGTAGGGGGACCGAGTGGTGACCGGCACGCTGGTCACTGGCTGCTGCCCACTTCAGCGTTAGCAAACTTCTAGCAAGATCGGAACTGAGTACTAAACAACCTCTACACTTCCCCCCGGGCACCATTCCAGGGCCGGCACCACATTCCCCAGTGGGCGCGCAATGGCCGCGCCCCCTCCCGCTGCGGACGGGTCTTTTGGTACATGCAGTCCGAGGTGAGTCCCCTCCTTCCCACTTCACCCTTTCCAGCGCGTGCGTGCGCATGCGCGGAGCGCGGCGCGCGCAGCGGCTGGGCCGTTGGCTGTTCGGCTCTGGGATCCGCCGCGTCTCCGCGAGCAGTCGGCTCTGAACCGCGAGCCGCCGTGAGCTCTCGGATTCTAGCCGGCGCCAGCGAGCCCAGGGGCATCGCCCGCAGCGGCCAAGCTCATGGCCGGCTAAGCGGGACGCCGCCTCCGCCTCAGCCACCGCCGCCGCCGCCGCCTCCTCCTCCTCAGCCGGCGGCGGCCCGGGCCCAGCAGCCATGGCCGAAGACTACTGGGACGGGCGCCTGCGGCGAACAGGAGGAGAAGGAGGTCGCGCGGCCTCAGCCCGGGCCGCCGCCCCAGGCGCCGCCGCGCCGGCCCCGCGGCGTTGAGGTTGCTCGCGCGCCCCCGCCGGTGAGCGCGTCCACGAGGCGTGGGGTGGGGGCTGCCCTTCCTCCTACAGAACCAACCCAGACCCCGGGCGTTGCCGGGCTGCACTGCTGGCATGTGTCCCCTCCCCCAGCGAGTTTCCCAGAATGCGCCGGGCCGGGGGTCATTTGGGGCCTCCCTGACCTTGGCCCCGCCCTGGGCCTGGTCTGGGAGCTGGGGATGGGAAGTACTGTGGGTGCTAATGGGGAGCAGGGTAATCGAAGGACCAGAGGGTGTGTAAATGGGTGGCAGAGTGGTGAAAGACTCGAGGTTTGCTAACGGGGGCCTGAGCTGTGGAGGGGTCGGAGCATGTGGTAATAAGTCTTACCGCTGTGTAAGGTTTTGAGGCCCAGTGTGTGCTAACGGAGGGGCGGTGCAGGGCGATGGAGGGACCTGAGGATGTATAACAAGGGAGAGGACGTCGGAGGAGTGCTGAGATATGCAGATGGGGTTATAGCTGTAGAAAAGCCCCGTGTGTGTTACTCGGGGGATAAGGTGGTAGAGGTACCAGAAGGTGTGCCAGTAGGATCGGGGTTCTGAGGCCCTGTGTGTGGTAAGGGGGGGGGGGTCAGGATGGTGTTAATATTGTGTATTTGTCCATGACGGACTGCGGGGTGTGAGGGTCCAGAGTGTGCTCATGGAGGACAGGGTAGTGGAAGAACTCCAGTGTTGAGAGGGTACTAATGGGGGTCATAGCTCTCGAGGGTATGTGCATATGGTAATAAAGGTCTGGGTAGTATGAGGCCCAGTATGTGCTAATGGGGGCAGAGTAGTGGAAGACCTGAGCCTGTGCTAATGGGGGCAGAGTAGTGGAAGACCTGAGCCTGTGCTAATGGGTATCAGAGTTGTGGATATATGTGTGTGGGGGTTGGGGGGTTGGTGGTGAGGGAAGTATCTAAGCACTGTAAGAGGTTCAGTGTATTAAGCATCAAGATGGTGTGAGATCAGTGTGTGTGGGTCCATGAGGTCAAGGGATGTGAGACTCTAGGACACCCTAAGAAGGAGCAGGGTAATATATGAAGTTCTAGTGACTACTAATGTGGATTTAGAGGCATGGAGGCGCTTAAATGTGTGCCAGTGGGGGGAGAATCAGAGCAGTATGAGGTCTGGAATATACTAATGAGCGTCTGAACATTGTGAAGACAGTGTGTTCTTGGGGGACTGAGGTGCGTTGAGGTTCCAGGAATGCTAATGGAGGGTAGAGCTGTGGAGGGGATCTTGTGTACAATAAGGAAGATCAGGGCTGTGAAGGGATCCAGTTGTCAACCGACAGGGGTTATAGCTGTGGAGGAGTTGAAGCAAAGAGAAATGAAGGACAGGAACGTGTGACGGTCTAGGTGTGCTAAAGTGGATTAGCGCCATGGAGAGGTGAAGTGTGTTAATGGGGTTCTGGGCTGAATGAAGATCTGTGTGCGCTAATGAGGGTCAGGCCATTATAGAACAGCGTGTTTGTGTGTCCCTGGGGACTAGGGCTGAGTACAGGTTCAGGGTGTGGTAATGGGGAGGCACTGTGAGGCCCGGTGTGTGCTAATAGGGGTCAGGGTGAAGTGAAGGTCCAGCCTGTGCTGATGGGATATGGCGGGACAGGGTAGTGGGAGGACCAGAATATGTGTTAGTGATGATCATAGCTGTGGAGGGATCTGCGTGTGGGCAAAACCAGGTCAGGGATCTGCAAGATTCACTTTGTGTTCATGGGATTCAGGGTAGTGTGAAGGTCCAGTGAGTGCTAATGTGGGTTACCCTCTACTGCTGTAGAGGGTCCCAAGTGCATGTTAATAGGGGTCGGAATCATGTTGGGGGAACAGTGAGTGCTGTGGAGAAGATAACAGGCAGCATGTGGTGCTAAGAGTTAATTTAGAGGGGCCAGTGGTGTGCTAACAGAGCTTAGTGCTCTGTTGAGGCTTTGTGTGCTGATGGGGGTTAGAGATAAATAGGGAAATTGCGGTGCCGCTGGCAGTTACAATGCAGAGAAGCCTTCTTGAGGGTCCAGTGTGTACTGAAGGAAGCAGGACACTGTGAGAGTCCAGTGTGTGCTTATGAGATGTGCCTGAACAGAATGAGGATGGTATGTTCCTGTGGGAGTTAGTAGAGTGTGATGACTGTGTCCTCAGTGGTTGGTGTGATGTGAGGTGGTGAGTATTCTTGGGTGTGGAAGTATTCTGAGGATGGAAGCATCCCCTCAGGGGGTCAAGACGGACATGTGCCCTTTTCTGAGTGGGGTTGTGTATCCAGTTTCTTGCTCCTTCAGTATTCTAAAACCTAAAAATCTCAGAAAACTGAAATGATATTTAAAAGTTTTACTGCAGATTAATGTTCAAGTGTCTCTGTTCACAGGGCCTTGTCCAGGGTCCCCCTGCTGGGGGCGTTGCATGATACACAGATTTTGTACCCTATCTTCCTAAAATCCCCCCAAAACTGAACTCTGGAATATGTCCAGCCCTTGGGGTTACCACTTAGAGGTCATGGACCCATGGCTCCTTCGGGTTCCTTCCTCATCCTCCGTTCAGCCCTACTTACAGTCCCCCCAGCTCCCCCATTCCCTGCCACAACAGGCAAAGCGGCTGGGTATCCATGCCATATGGACGTATGGAAAACAGTCTTTGGGGGCTGGCCATGCTTCATCTTCCTCAGCCTCAGGTCCAGTGTTCAGCCTCCTGGGTCAGGATTTTTTTTGTTATTGTTATCTTGGGTTCTTTGGATGGACTTCATCCTCTTTACTGGGTCTTTCTGCTAGGCTGGCCCCTCTACCCCTTCTGGGGGTGATGAGCTCAGGCAGGCAGAAGTGGGGTATGGGGACCGCTAGGGTAGGCACCTGAATTAAAGGTAACAGATGACCCACTTCTCTCTTTCGAATCCAGCCCCAGCCTCATCCTCAACCTCCTATCTAGCTCCACTTCCCTTGGGCCCAGGGCCATCTTAGGCCCTGCTGTGAGTCCAGATGGTTCCTGGGCCAGGTCTTTCCCCCTCCTTGCTGGCCCAGAGCCCAGGAGGAAGCAGAAGAAGGCCGGCCTAAGCCTTTTGGTGGCCCCGTTCCCTCTAGCAGCCCCATCTTCTTGCTGATAACCAGTGTCCCTGGGCCACCTTGTCTGGGGTTGTTCATGAGTAGCAGGGACTCACCCTGCTCACCCTGACAGATGTTGGTCCTAGGCCCTTAGCCCCCTGCTTCATTAATTTCTGCTATAAGCACTTTTTGAGCATCTACTCTGTGTCAGTCACTGTTCCAGGTCCTCAGGATACAGCTGTGACCTAAACAGACATAAATCTACCCTGGCGGAGCTGATCTTCTAGTTATGGTGGTGAGGAGACAGACGGTAAAGAATAAAGAAACCAATAACTAGATGGTGTCATTTCTGAGGAGGTGATAAGTGCTGGGGGGGTAATTGGCAAGGTGAGGGGGCTCAGAATGGTTGCAATTTTAAATAGGGTTATTCATGGTTATCTGTGAAAAAGGTCATATTTGAGCAATGGCCTGAAGGGGATGAGGGAGTGAGCTATTTTGAAATCTAGGGGAAGGGTCTTCTAAGTACCAGGAACAGCCACTGCAAAGGCCCTGAGGTGGGGCTTTTGGGTGCGGTTGCAGAACAGCAACTAGCAACGAGGGGGCGGTGAGGCCAGAGAGGTAATGGTGTGAATGGGGGCCTTGTGGGCCACATTAAGGACTGAGACGTTTATTTGGGGTGATAAGGGACATGTGGTACGTTCTCAAGTAGAGGAGAAATGTGACTTGGCTTGTAAAAATCTGGTAAAATCTGGGTTCAACCTGATGGAACCTTTCCAGCAGCTCTCAGGACAGCTGGTAGACTCAGATCCCTTCACAACCCCACCCAGTGGTTGGGTCTGGGCAGGACTCTCCCTGCACCCCTCACCTGGGTAGCCCAGTGGGGTAGTCCTCTAGCCACCTTGACCATGGCTGCTGAGGGAGGCGGGAGGGTCCTTGTGGTCACGGGGAGCGTTCCACCTTGGCAGTTGGGGGTGATGTGGGCTGGTGCCAGTGGAACATGCCATTCTGTGGGCGTGCCCGGGGCCGTGTCAGTGGATCCGGCGTCCTGGGCGAGCCCCCCGCCACACCAGTGGCTGGGTCCATCAGTGCTGCTGCACCCGAGAATGCCTGCTGTGGAGCCCTCTGCTCCCACAGTGAGGGTACCCCCATAGAAGCCAACACGCCACCAGTTGGGCCCTTTCCCTCAGCCAGCCACCCAAGCCTCAGTACCCAGGTGGGCTCCTTAGGAGCAGGGTGCCCTGGGGCTGGTCATCGTAGGTGGCAGGCACTGACAAGGGTCTCCATCCATGCCAGGTTTCCAGGAATCCTGAGTGGTCCCAGGACTCCACAGTGGTTGGGTGGGCACTGACACAGGTTCATGTTAGTGCACCTCACTGGGTTGTCATGGGTTTTAGGGGGCCCATGGGTGTCAGGCAGATGCTAATGTGGGACCCATTCGCATCCATACCCCCTGCGCAGGTCGCCATGGATCGGATGAAGAAGATCAAACGGCAGCTGTCAATGACACTCCGAGGGGGCCGAGGTGTAGATAAGACCAATGGTGCCCCTGAACAGATAGGCCTGGATGAGAGTGGTGGTGGCGGCGGCAGTGACCTTGGAGAGGGCCCCACACATGCTGCCCCTGGGGAACCTCGCTCTGGACGGGGCCCACTCAGCTCTGCACCAGGTGGGTCCACTGACCATTCCCACTCCCAGACTGGTCCCAGGGGTGCTGCCTTCCAACCGAGTTCCTCTTAAACTTGCGTTATTTTCATTTTCCTTTCTCCATTTTCTCCCTCATCTCTGCCATCCTCTCTCAACACCCTCTCTCTATTGTCCATCTATGTCCCTTTCCTTGGCTTTGTGCCCAGGCCTCAGCGGGGAGGAAGGGTGCCCCGCCTGCCACAGCTGCCCCAAGCCTCCCTCTGCCCTTCTCCTGCGCTCTGTGACGGCCCCCTCAGGCCTCCTGGCACCTGCCTGCCCTAGGCCTGCCTTCCCAGGGCATTTGGCTACTTCTGCTGCTGCCTGCCCACTGGCTCTGGGCCAGCCGCAGTTTCAGCTCGCCGCTGACGCGGGGTGCTCCACTAGGTGACTATTGCCCTCCCAGTTCAACCTGTCTTGACCTGTGTGAACCTCCCTGGGCCTTCCCACCCTCTCCCTGAGGGACTCCAGGCTGCTCTGGGGGCCATGTGCATACGTGTGTGATGAGGGAATGTGTTACGGGAGGGTGGGCGGATTTGTCCTGGGGCTTTTGAGCCCACCCGGCCTGCCCTCCCCCTGTCCCCACTACCAGAGATTGTACATGAGGACTTGAAGATGGGGTCTGACGGGGAAAGTGACCAGGCTTCAGCCACGTCCTCGGATGAGGTGCAGTCACCAGTGAGGGTGCGCATGCGCAACCATCCCCCACGCAAGATCTCCACTGAGGTGCTGAACCCCCTGTCCGGGCAGTGGCGGGGCTGGAAAAGAGGGTCGGACCTGGGGTGTTGGAGCTCATGGTCCTGTTTCTCCCCCATCTTGCCTGCTAGGACATCAACAAGCGCCTATCACTACCAGCCGACATCCGGCTGCCCGAGGGCTACCTTGAGAAGCTGACCCTCAATAGCCCCATCTTCGACAAGCCCCTCAGCCGCCGCCTCCGCCGTGTCAGCCTGGTGAGCATCTTCTCTTCCTGTCTCCTCCTCTTCCTCCTCCCAGTCCCTTCCCCTGAGCTTACTTCAGCCTGCCTCCTTTGCCCCACAGTCTGAGATTGGCTTTGGGAAACTGGAGACCTACATCAAGCTGGACAAGCTGGGAGAGGTGAGAGACAGCCAGGAGGCCCATGGTAGGGCTGGGGGTCAGTGGGAACTCCCTGCAGCTTCATAGCTCGTCTCCTGTCACTCTTTCTCACATTCCAGGGTACCTATGCCACCGTCTACAAAGGCAAAAGCAAGCTCACAGACAACCTCGTGGCACTCAAGGAGATCAGACTGGAACACGAAGAGGGGGCACCCTGCACCGCCATCCGAGAAGGTACAGGCCCCATCCCATCTGCCCCAGGCTTCCCGGGCTCTCCCCATGGTGTGCGCGTGCACGCACACACACGCACACACATACCCATAGTGAGGACAGGGACTAGGGGTTCTGGGACTTCCCTCCTGATGTTCTGGGCTTCATGAGAAAGTGCCCATCACCCACATATCCAGATAATAAATCAGGGTAACCAGGAATCTTCCTGTGTGGAGAAGAGGCAGGTGAATTGTAAAGCAGGGTGCTTGCTTTGGTTCTGAGAATATCCCTGAAAGTGCTCACCAGTTTACTTGACACAATAGTTTCTAGTCAGAATTTCACATGGAATGAATCTGAATTGCATAGTAATTGAGTGTGCAAACTCATTTTCACACGAAGCTGCAGGTCTGTGTACTGAGGATTGGAGCAAGGGCGCTTTCCAGAAACCAAAAACTGGTTGTGAAAATCTAGTGTCACATAAGCCTGGGGCTGCAGTCCCAGGTTCTTGCTCTGTGCTCTTCTCTGAGCCTTAGTTTCCACATCTGGAACTTGGGGACACACCTTCTTCCTGGTATCAGGTGGGTTAGAGCCGGTGGCTGTGAGCCACCACCCCAAGCCACCTGGGCTCGACCCGGTCTAGTCCTCTTCCTTGCCTCTGTTCTGAGGGTGGGCCCTGACTCTTCCCCTGTCCCACCCCCCTGCTTCCTGCAGTGTCCCTGCTCAAGGACCTCAAACACGCCAACATCGTCACGCTACACGACATCATTCACACAGAGAAGTCCCTCACCCTTGTCTTTGAGTACCTGGTAAGGTTGGGTGGCAGTGGGTCCCGGGGGGAGGTGGGGAGATGGCCAGGAGCCACAGGATGTGACCCTCTTTCCTCTACCTGCTCTTTTTTCCTCAGGACAAGGACCTGAAGCAGTACCTGGATGACTGTGGGAACGTCATCAACATGCACAACGTGAAAGTGGGTGTGGGGCAGGAAGCAGGGGCACAAGGGGGCCCCCCACTCACCCACTCCATCCCACAAATCTCCCAGAAACAGACTTTTCCCGTTTGGCTTTTTTGCTGGGAGCCCTTGGAGGGCATTGGGACCCTATCCTCTTTTGTGAGACAAGGCTCTGGGCTCAGTGCCTGTCTTTGGGAGGGGGAGCAGTGCCTGCTGGGGGTCAGGCTGCTGGATACTCTTTGACCTCTGCCTGCCGTTCCTGGGTCCCCAGCTGTTCCTGTTCCAGCTGCTCCGTGGCCTGGCCTACTGCCACCGGCAGAAGGTGCTACACCGAGACCTCAAGCCCCAGAACCTGCTCATCAATGAGAGAGGAGAGCTCAAGCTGGCCGACTTTGGTACCCCTGGCCTCTGCCTTCTTCCCAGTGATCCCCCAGCCTTACTCTCCCAGCCTCCCCCTTCCCCACAACCACCTAGTCTCAGTCCCTCCCCTTCAGCCCCTCCAGGCTTTGCTTAGGATGCCCTCAGTCCTAACTGCATTCTCCCCCAGACTGCCCACAACCTCCTCAATCCCAGCTGCCCCTTCTCTCCACCTACCAGGCCTGGCCCGGGCCAAGTCAATTCCAACGAAGACCTACTCCAATGAGGTGGTAACACTGTGGTACCGGCCCCCCGACATCCTGCTCGGGTCCACAGACTACTCCACTCAGATTGACATGTGGTGAGGACAGGTCGAAGTGTGGCAGGGGCCATGCGGTGAAGGGGGGGTGGCTTGGTCACAACAGCCAACCGGCCAACTACCTCCGTATTCACTGTGCCCTCCCTGCCCAGGGGTGTGGGCTGCATCTTCTATGAGATGGCCACAGGCCGGCCCCTCTTCCCGGGCTCCACGGTGGAGGAACAGCTGCACTTCATCTTCCGCATCTTAGGTGAGGAGGCATGAGCCCTAGGAGCTGTGGGGACATGCAGGGAGGCCCTGTGAGATGTTTAGGATAACTCCACTTCCCCGCCAGGAACCCCAACTGAGGAGACATGGCCGGGCATCCTGTCCAATGAAGAGTTCAAGACATACAACTACCCCAAGTACCGAGCTGAGGCCCTTTTGAGCCATGCACCCCGGTGAGGCTGGTGGGTGGGTGGGTGTTAGGGACCAGAGTACCCAAACTGAGTTTAAAACAGGTCCCCTTGTCCTTGTGGTAGACTTGACAGCGACGGGGCTGACCTCCTCACCAAGCTGCTGCAGGTGAGACCATCTTCCTGGGCCAGCCTTGGGGCCTAGCGGATTCCAGGTGTGGGGAAACAGGGAGCTACAGGGGCAGGGTCTGGGGCGGGGAGGAAGAGAAGCCTACTTGTTTAAAGTGTCGGGGAAGAAGAGAAGCCTACTTGTTTAAAGTGTCAATACTCCCCCATCCCAACACACACACTCAGTTTGAAGGTCGCAATCGGATCTCCGCAGAAGATGCCATGAAACACCCATTCTTCCTCAGTCTGGGGGAACGGATCCACAAACTTCCTGACAGTGAGTGGAGCTGGGGAATGGACCGGCTGGTGGGGGGCTTCGGGGAAGAGGACTGCTGCAGATAGCTGGGCAGGTTGTGTTGGGCTCTGGCTCTGCCACCTCGGGTGGGGTGGGGTGGGGTGGGGGGTATGCCCTTGTTCACGTGTGTGATGTGTTGTTTATTACAGAAGAGTTTTTTAGTTTTCAGTTCCTTTTACCTTTCATGGAAATTTTCAAACGTACGTAAAAACCGATGGAACATCACTTTACCTTTTAAAAAAAAGTAAATGGGGGCTTCCCTGGTGGCGCAGTGGTTGAGAGTCTGCCTGCCAGTGCAGGGGACACGGGTTCGAGCCCTGGTCTGGGAGGATCCCACATGCCGCGGAGCAACTAGGCCCGTGAGCCACAATTACTGAGCCTGCGCGTCTGGAGCCTGTGCTCCGCAACGGGAGAGGCCGCAATAGTGGGAGGCCCGCGCACCGCGATGAGGAGTGGCCCCCACTTGCCACGGCTGGAGAGAGCCCTCACACAGAAACGAAGACCCAACACAGCCATAAAAAAAAAAAAAAAAAGTAAATGTTGTGAAATAGATACTGAGAAATGACAGATCATAAGCATATAGCACAATGAATTTTTACAAACTAAACACCCGTGTAACCGGCATACAGGTTGAGAAATAGGATGTGAGAAGCTCCCCTAAAGTGCCCTCTTTTCTCCTTCAGTTATTCCTGGCATCCCCTCTTAGAGTTGCCACTAGTTTGACTTCTAAAGCATAGATACGCTTTCCCTGTCCTTGTACCCTACAGAAATGGAGTCACATGGCGTGTTCCGTTATGTCTGACTTTTTAAAACTTTTTAATATGGACATTTTAAAGTTAGATATATTTATATATTAGACCAAATAATATGGTGAGTCCCCAGGTACTCCAACAAGTGATCAACTCATGGCCAGTCTGGTTTTATCTATAATCACTGATTATTTTGAATCAAGTCCCAGATACATCATTCATCTATAAACAATTTCAGCATGTATCTCTGAAATATTTTCTTAAGCATAACAATAATACCATTATCACGCTAAAATTTGATTGGATTAATCTCAATCAAATCCCAAACACCATCCATTGTCTAGACTTTACAGGTGGTAATCGCAATATCACTGTCGCACTTGACAAAGTTAATTTCTTGGTGTCATGTAATAGTCTGTATTCCATTTTCCCTGGTTGTAGCTGGTTTGTGTGTGGGATTATTTGACGGATGAAAGTCAAGGCTCGCAAAGAAAAGGCAACTTTTTCTAATTTCCCTGATGGGGCCACATGGGAGGTGGTCCTAGGTGGCCTCATGGGTCATGCTCCACTCCTGTCTCTCCTCCACCCACAGCTACTTCCATATTTGCACTAAAGGAGATCCAGCTACAAAAGGAGGCCAGCATTCGGTCTTCGTCAATGCCTGACTCAGGTAAGGGTACGTGTGGCCCTCACCCTCTTCCCTGCCCCGTCCACCTACCTGCTTGCTCACCAACAGCCATCTGCTCTGCTTTCCCCTGCAGGCAGGCCAGCTTTCCGAGTGGTGGACACCGAGTTCTAAGCCACAGACCGAGGCCCCAGCAGGCAGCAGCTGGAGGGATGCCATACCCCTCACAGGGCAGCCCCCAACTGCATCATCCTCCCTGCTTGCTGCCTGCCTACCTGCCTGACTCATGCTCGCCTGCCCACATGTCCCTTGCTGCCTGTCTGAACACCCGACCATTGGCCTGTCGGCCCACCCATTGGCCTGTCTGCTGGGTGCTAACAAAGTTCTCATCACTCCTTCGCCTGGTCTGTCTGTCTGTCTGTCTGTGTGTGTCTCTCTCTTTCTGTCTCGGTAGTTGCCGGCGGACAGCATGGCCATGCCAGCCTCCCACACTGAGGCCAGGCCTATACCCCTCCCCATCATACCCCCCCCATCCCCCCGCCGCAGGACCACTACCCCACGGCAAGCCAGGGGTCTGGAGCTAGCCCAGGCTGGGGATCTCGACTCAGACAAGACACGGTGATGCCTTGGGTCTGAGGCTCCCCTGTCTGCTTTCCTGCCTGCCCCACCTGCCTCATGTTGTGTGGGCCTTTTTCTTTTTGTTTGTTTCATTCATTGTTGTTTTTTAATTATTTTAAATGAGGTTTTCATTTTTTAAATGCAATATCTCTGTATACAGGCTGGCTGGGCCCCACCCACTGTGTGGCCCTCCCACAGTATTTTGTGCAATGAAGCCCCGCTCCCAGCCTTTCCATGGCAGGGACACAACCCCTATCCAAAAGCCTGACCATCACCAGACCCTGGGGTCAGCTAAGGGAAAGCATGCCTCAACCACTCGCCTTCCGACCCCCACCTGCCATCCCCAGCTGCAGGGGGACTTGGGGACTACTGGAGACTCTCTGGGAGATGGATGAGGTGGGGGGCCCCCACTCTTTCCCTCCTGCAGTCCCATAGCAGGGGCCTCCTTCTCAGGGTCTCCCTAGCCCAGCCCTCCTGCCTCCGTCCCACTCGGTGCTGTTGAGTAGGGGCCCTGCCAGGAACTGACCAACTCAGCGAGGAGCCATAGTGTGTATATGTGCACAGGCAGGGACAGAGGGGCACATGGGGGGGGTGCCCAGGCGTTACCCCCTAACCCCTGGGGAAGATGAGGCAGGGCAGGGACAGTCTCTGGGGTCAGTCTCCAGATGGGTGGTTACCTCCCCTTCACTCTAAACCCTGGGGCCCTCAAATGGGGTGGGAGGGCAGGGGCCTTCCTAGGGGGGTTTGGGAGGGGTGGGTTCTTGAATGCACCATAATCGCTGTATGAAATATTAAAAAGTCTAAAGTGAAAAACCTGATTGTAAATCCCTGTGGGGGTGGGCTCAACCCACGGTGAGTACTGGGACCTTGGAGAATTCATACCTGGTCCCCATCGTCTAGAAGAGCACTGGGAGTGGGCCAGAGACGCTTCAGGACTATGAAAAAGGCATCTGAGGGGTTGCAACGCAACGGTGGAACATCGAGTTGAAGCAGGCAGGGCGGGCTGTATAGAGCATAGGCTAACGATCAAGCGGAGAGAGGAGTTAGATTTACCTGAGAATATGCGGAAGCCAGATAGAGGGTAGACTGGTGGGTGTAGAGAGGCTGTTTGTTTGAAAGACACTTGGAAGGCCCAGTAAAACGAGTTGGGGAGGTGAGGCAGAGAGGCCCAGTATGACCAAGACATGTCTGGCTGGGAGCATGAGAAAGGCCAGTTGGAGAGGGAATATGAGAGGAGGGTAGGTTTTGAACCACTGAGTAGATAGGGGAATCCTTTTAATACATGGATCAAATTCAGGAGTAGGGCCATTGATGGAATTGGATGTTTAGATTACTGGTGTCTAGGAAGTAATGGAAACCATGGACATGTATGAGATTACCCTGGGAAGAATGCAGTGGTTTGTGAGAGGCTAGAGGTCAAGAGACACAGCCTGGGACTTGGTCTCAAGTCGAGGCTTCGATTTCCTCTGTCCTGGAAGTTCTAGCCCCTGTCCACCATCTTGGGCAAAGCCTAGGATAGACTTCCAGGCAGAAGAGGTGGGGTGGGCAGGGCCAGGCAAATGCTACAGGAGATGCAAGCTTAAGTGACTGGTTACTGAAGTCTAGCGGTGGCAGTGGCCGATGGACCTCTACTGTGTCCCTGTAAGCACCTTGGTGATAGCTTGCGGCCTTATAGTTCCATGATGGCTGCCATGTCCCCAAAGACGGGAAAGCAAGCAGGGAAAACATCACCCTCCCTACCTGACCGCTTCCTTGTAACAGGGCTGAAACTTCCACAAGTTCCTCAGCAGACTTCTTACGCCATCCTTTGGCTAGAATCAGTTGACATGGCCACCTCTGGCAGCAAGGGAGGTGGGGAAAACGAAGACCTTGCAAAAGGGGACAAGATTGCCAGGCCGGACTAGAATTCACCCAACTGCTCTGGGAAGTGGTAGGGTCCTTGGTGTGGGCAGATGTTGGTTTCTGGAAAATGGAGAAATCGAGTTTAGGCCTAGGGAGGGAGGCCTCTTGTTGGATTGTAGGAAGGACGGGCTACCAATTAAATGGGGAGGGGGAGTTTGCAGAGGGGCAATAAGAGGCAATTCAGAGAATCTGCCAAGCTTCAGCTGGGCCTGAAGAGCAGCTATCTGCCATGTGCCAGACTGAACTCGAATGCCACTTTGGGGATCCCCAGGTGAAAGGGCTGCTCCCTTTCCTCCCTCAAAGTTTGCACAACTGAGTTGTGACCCCCTCACCTGTGCCAGGTCTGAGCTGCAGGCTGGAATCACAGTAATATACAATCCCTGCCCTGCAGAAGTTAACCGAAAACAGGTAAATCATAAGATCATGTGTATGGGTGGTAGTGGCGTTTGAAATTGTGCAGGGAAAGGGTATTCTGGACCTGTGTGTGCCTGGGCCTAGAGGTGTGGAAAGGCAAGGTGTGTTTTTGCCTGTGGGTATGGGTGGTGATAGTGAAGGAAATCACTGAAACAGACCCAGAATCGTGAGCCTGTCTTGGGGAGTTTGTAATATGGTCAAGTGGGGACAGCCAATAGGCAGGTAGATGTAGAGAGCCAAAGAGGGAAATTTTAGTTATCACCAACATGTAGGGCTGGGAGCCCTAGCAGAGAAAAGGCTGGCATAGTCTAGTGCACTGGTTATCAGCAGGAGATAATCTCCCCCACCCCCAGAGGACGTCTGGCAGCGTCTGGAGACACTTTTGGTTGTGCCAACTGGTGGATGCTAGCGGGTAGAGGCCAGGGATGCAGCTAAACATCCTACAATGCTTCCTACAACAGAGAAATGTCAATAGTGCCTAAGTTGAAAAAACCCTGGCGTAGTGGACTGGTTCTCAAACTTCTGGTCTCAGGATCCCTTTATATTCTTAAGAATTGAGGACATCCAAAGAGCTTTTGCTTATGTCATGCAGCCTCTGGAAAATTCCACTGCACATGCAAGAGAGAATGACCATGAAAAAGTATTGTTGTGAATAGTTTTGACTTTGTGAACCCCCTGAAAGGGTTTCCTGAACCGGTAGAAAGCCTAGGACCACAGTTTGAGAATCTCTGGCCTGGTGGTTTAAGGTGCCAACTCTGGAACTGGAATTCCTGAGTTCGAACCACAGCTCCACTACTTACTAGGTGGGGCAAAGTGAATTAACGTTTCTGGTGCTCAGCATCCCCATTGTTGCCCATAGGCAATCTGCTGCCTAAGACTACTATTTACGTGCAATAAAACACCTAAATAGGGCCAACTATTATTAGTACTGCAACTCCAACAAATATACCTGGCCTGGGGCTGACTTGCCTTCAACACGTTTATCAAGAGAATAAATCTAGTTCACGCAGGGAGGAGGCCCGAAGGGCTGGGTGGCGCCCTGTAAGTGGTGACCTCTTTTGCATTAGGTTTTGATGGAGGAGAAGGGAAGGGTAGTGCAATGAAAGAAGGGTATTCTGGTCAGGCTAGCAAAAACGCCGCTCCCAGGATAGGGGCCCGTGGTCCCCAGCAGAGCATGGGACCGAGAAGACCTGGAACCTTTGCGTTCCCCTGAGCGCTCCCCAATACATGTCCTCGTCCACGCCGGGGACCTCTACCTGCACCTTCCACAGAACCGTCTGCCCCGACTCAACATGGCGTTAGAATCCCACAAGACACCTTTGTCTTTAGTTTCCAACTGGAGGCTTTACCCCGCCTATTCGTCACAGAGATCACCGCCCAAGGTCCGATGCCCGCCTAGCCCCTCGACGCGTCCGAGCGAGGGGTCCCTTTTCAAAATGGCAGTAGACCCCCGGCTGTTTGGGGGGCTCTGTTTCCGTTTCCGGGACCAGAAGCCGGAAGTAGCAGTTGAGGGGCCTCTACCTATCCCCAGCTGCGGTGACTGTGAGAGGAGGGCGAAAGGCCATGGCGGCGGTCGCAGAGAGTCCGGCGGCTGCGGCTGCGGCCGAGGACCGAGAGCCACAGCGTGAAGCGGTGCCGGGTCTGGAGAGCCAGCGGCGCCAGGTCGAGAACGGCGAGAATGGGCGAGGGCCTCCGCTGCGGGCGGGCGAAAGCTGGTGAGGCGGAGCTGCGAACGGAGCCTCGGCTTGGGGGGACGATGGGGGCGTTGGGGACGGTGGGGGACGGGGCGGCGAAGGTCCGCAGGAGAGGTGCCTTGGGGCGGGGGAGTGGCCTGTGAGACTGAGGACAAGAGAGGCGGGGAAGTGCCTTGTCTGGGAAAGAGGCGGGGCCTGGCCTGTGTGGCCCAGAGGCGGGGCCGGGCCTGTGTGGTGGAGCTTGCGGCCTGAGAACCGGAGGCGGTTTGTTGTGGAGAGGCAGGGGGGCGGATTTTTTTTTTTAAACATCTTCATTGGAGTATAATTGCTTTCAATGGTGTGTTAGTTTCTGCTTTATAACAAAGTGAATCAGCTATACGTATACATATATCCCCATATGTCCTCCCTCTTGCGTCTCCCTCCCACCCACCCTATCCCACCGCTCTAGGTGGTCACAAAGCACAGAGCTGATGTCCCTGTGCTATTCGGCTGCTTCCCACTAGCTACCTATTTTACGTTTGGTAGTGTATATATGTCCATGCCACTCTCTCACTTCGTCCCAGCTTACCCGTCCATTCTCTCGTAGGTCTGCGTCTTTATTGCCATCTTGCCCCTAGGTTCTTCATGACCATCTTTTTGTTTGTTTGTTTTTTAGATTCCATATATATGTGTTAGCATACAGTATTTGTTTTTCTCTTTCCGACTTACTTCACTCTGTATGACAGACTCTAGGTCCATCCACCTCACTACAAATAACTCAGTTTCATTTCTTTTTATGGCTGAGTAATATTCCATTGTATATATGTGCCACTTCTTCTTTATCCATTCATCTGTCTATGGACACTTAGGTTGCTTCCATGTCCTGGCTATTGTAAGTAGAGCTGCAGTGAACATTGGGGTGCATGTGCTTTTTTGAATTATGGCTTTCTCTGGGTATATGCCCAGTAGTGGGATTGCTGGGTTGTATGGTAGTTCTATTTTTAGTTTTTGGTTTTGTTTTTTATTTATTTTTGGCTGTGTTGGGTCTTCCTTTCTGTGCGAGGGCTTTCCTCTAGTTGCTGCAAGCGGGGGCCACTCTTCATCGCGGTGCGCAGGCCTCTCACTATCGTGGCCTCTCTTGTTGTGGAGCACAGGCTCCAGACGCGCAGGCTCAGTAGTTGTGGCTCACGGGCCCAGTTGCTCCGCGGCATGTGGGATCTTCCCACACCAGGGCTCGAACCCGTGTTCCCTGCATTGGCAGGCAGATTCTCAACCGCTGCGCCACCAGGGAAGCCCTATTTTTAGTTTTTTAAGGAACCTCCATACTGTTCTCCATAGTGGCTATATCAATTTACATTCAGGGGGCCGGGTCTTGAGAAGAAAGGGCCACGGCGGCGGGGTCAGGCTCGCGTGGTGGAACCAAGAACCTGGGAAGGAGGCTGTCTCAGCAACAGAGCGGGACAGCATGGTCTGCGCGACGTAACGTAGCATTTGGAGGCGGCCCGCAGTGCTCCGCTGCGCCTGACAACGGAGGCGAGGCGGGTGACGTCAGGCGGAAGAGCGAAATCGGAGCCGAAAGGCTGTGGGGGCGGGGGTAGTCGGAGCCTGCGTGATGGAGGGAGCTGGAGCCTGGGAACGAGGCTTGTGACGTAGGCCGAGGGGCGTGTCCTGGGGCCGAGGAAAGACTGCAGAGGGGAGGTGGTGCCTTGTGAAGCAGAAAATGGCGCCTGCGAATGAGCAAAGTTTGTGACGCGGCGAGGTTTTTGCCTCTGGCCGAGCCCTTCTTCCCAGGACGGGAGAAAGTGCAGGTGATTGGCACGGGAGGGGCCTTCGATGTTACATTTGTTTTCTGTTTTAGTACTGCTTTGTTTTTGTAATCAGGAACAAATAGCTTTTTAAAATGTCAATGCGTATCTTGATAAATCGGCTTGTTTAATTGATTTGCTAACCAGTGCTTGAAATGTACTGTTCCTGGGTTCATTTTATTTCTCGCCGAGTTGCATCTCGTTTTTTAAGTTGTGAAATACGTAAGACCTGTAAAGATTATATGAAACGTTTACGTAGCCCAGGTTGATGGACATTCTATAAAAATAAACGGCCTGTGCTCTTCAAAAATTTCAAGGTCGTGAGAGACAAAGGATGAAGAACTGTTCCAGACTGAAGAAATTAACGGGATTTAACGAGTCATGATAACTAAATGCAAAGTGTGATCCTGGGTTGGATCCCGGAGCAGAAAAAATAAATTATTTAAAAATCAGTTTTTTCTCATAAAATGAATTTTCTCTCTTTTACTGTAAAAGATATGAATGGGGAAATTGGTAAAATTTTACTAAGGTCTGAAGATTAGCTATTAGTACTGCTAATTTCTTGCTTTTGATAACTGTATTGTGAGTATGAAAGAGAATATCTTTGTTTTTAGGAAATACATGCCGAAATATTTAGGGGTAAAGAACCATCGTGTAAGCAAGCTTACTCTGAAATCGCTGAAAGAATGGCATATATAAAAACGTATTTAAAGAAATAATCGAGCAAATGGGTAAAATTTTAAATTTGAAGAATCTGGATGAAGGGCACACGGGAATTCTTTGTATTATTTTTGCGATTTTTCAGAGTCAATTTCAAAGTAAAAAATTTAAAGAATAATAAAAAAATTGTGAATTAACCAACTAGGTTAAGATTCAGACCGTTACCTTAAGAAATCCTTCTGTGCCCCTCCCAGATGAAGGTCCCCCTCCCTGCCACGGGAAGTTATTACCCTGAATTTTTAATTTCGTTAACGTTTCCCCACCATTGTATGCATCTCTAAATAGTATTTGTGGTCTCAGCTTTTATTTTATTGAGGATATATATGAAATCAGACTGGACGTACATGGTGTGCCCTTTGCATCATGTCAGGTGGGTACTCGGTATCCACATGACGTCATTGGTGACGTTAGCCTTGATCACTTGGTGAAGGTATCTGCTGGGTTTCTCCACTGCAGGTACTATTTTCCTCTTTCCGTACACAGTAATTCTTTTTAAAAATAATTTATGTCCATCCTTTCCTCAAAATGTTTTAACAGTCTTCCTATTTTATTCAATGTAAATGCTAAAATTCTTACAATGACTTGCAAGGCTTTAGGATTGCGAGGCTGGTCCCTGGCTCTGATCTTCTCCCATGCTCTTCTGATTTCCCTCCCCCTCACTTTCCCCATCCGGCCATATTGGACTCTTGCTGTTCCTCGAACGCCTCAAGCATGCTCTCACCTGAGAGCCTTTAGGAGTGAGGTTTGCTCATTTTACAGAGTTCTTTAATCACAGTACTCGCGAAATATATATTCCTGTTACTGGAGAGACAAGTTGAGATTCCCCAAATCGGAAATATGGAACTGAGCAATTTGTTTTACCATTACACTATAGCTCTCCAGCAAGGCAAAACCTCAATCCATCCTGAGAATAAACAACAATAACAGGAACATTTTTATAGCCCATTTGGAGGTGTTCAGAAGGGCGGGGGGGGACTTTGGTTTCTGCCCCATCCTACCTTTACAGCCTTGTGACAATACCCTTTAAAATTATTCCACCAGTACCAGGTTTCCTCTTGGGGTGTTGAAAATGTTTTGGAAGTAGATAGAGGTTGTGGTTGCACAACGCTGAATGTACTAAATGCCATTGAATTGTTCACTTTTTAAATGGTTAATTTTATGTCATGTGAATAAAAAATTATGCTCTGTCAATAAAAAAAATTTATCCCATCGATGTTGGTTCAGTATTGAAGCCAGTTTATCTCTGCTTTTGTGGATAATATCATGCAGCATTTTTCCTTAGCTCCATTTTTTAATGCTTATCTAGAGCAGAGCACCTCAAGATTCTTTAATTTGCTGTCTGTTTTATAGGGGTTTGCTGCAGTGGTCAGGAAATTTGTGCTTATAAAGCATTTCAAAGTCATGGACTAACCCCAAGTCATATACCTAATATCCATATTAATATTTGCACCTTCTATCTTTTGTCAGCTGGCAGATCTGGGTGGGGGCATTTAATTAATTTGGCCATCTAAACTGATTTAATTTCTAGGAGAAGCTTAAATTTTAAGAGAAAATTCAAATCTGTGATAGTTTAGCCTCCTCGGCAAATTTTCGAGGATGAACCATCTAAAACAATTAAATCTGGGATAGCTGAAGGAGTCTCTAGGTCTGTGCAGGGTGTGGATAGTTTCCTAACAGAGGTAAGCAAGCATGAGGTTCTCTTTGTTCAGGTTAAGGAAGGTGGGTGGCTGGGTTCAGTGTTGCAGAATCGACTGTGATGTGTGAAGGGGAAGCAACGTCTCACTGGAGCTTAAGAGACTAGCCTAGAAATGTTGAGGGTTTTCTGTCAATGGAGAAGTCTGCACAGCACGGGGAACCGTTACCTTTAATGAAGACCCTAGAACTAAACCGACTGAAATTTTCACACGTTTGGTTGGCGATTGCTGCTATAGCTCTTACACAAGGTAAATATGCTTTGGCCACTGGATCTAATGAAAGACTGAAATAAACAATAGGCCTCTGACAATTCCCCTGTAATTGAGTCGGCACCCCTAGTACCTGTTCAGACTTTTTGTGAACCAAAAAGGGAAAGGGGTTTGTGAGTCTAGCGTCCTGGAGGGGGGATCTTTTGGTAGACAGTTACTGTACTAGTCTTTGTTGCTTGAACATGAGTATGCTTTTTAGCTTGAAAAGTACGCAGTTATTGAAAGATATTTATATTAGTATATCTAATTATATATAATTAACAATAACTAATCTAGGAAGATAAACTTTCTTTTTGGTTTGTCATTTTTAAAAATATCAAGTTTGAAAAATGAAAGCTTTTCTGAAATTTTCAAGTTAATTAAAATTGGGGGAATTTTGGATAAACCTAATGATGCTATTGTCATTCCTTTTATAGGGCAAAGGAGCAGATCTTTGTGGTATCTCCCAGAGATAGTTTAGACAGAAAAGAACATCTTAACAGTGTTGTTATTCTGACTTTGGCCTGAATTTGCGAAAGACGAAGAATAGTTGTTTTTTAACAAGATACAAATTGAAGTAAAGACAAGAAATATTTATAGTCAACCTCGTAAAACACAGTGATAAACAACAAAGATTATTAGGAGCTTAACTTTTTTTTAAAGCAAGAATTCTTTTTAAAAAATGAGCTAAGGAGATGTCAGAAGGTACCAAGAGTTAACAGTAATTTGGTGACAGAAAAAGGAACTTCCAATCTGGGCATAAATTAATGTAGTCATTTTACAGAAAAGGGCCCAAATTCTAATTTTTCTCCTTTGGTACATTATTCATGTAACAATTTACAGAAAGGATTTATTTATATGCGTGCCTTCTTATTTATGTATGTAGGCTTATACAGATATATAAATAATGAATTTAGAACAAGGTAATAGCACATTTACCATCTGAATAAGCTAACAACCTTTTAATAAAACAAGTAGGAAACCATCTCTTAGTTTATATCCATATTTCTATTTCTCTGTAATTATTATACCTAGTGTAATGATTAACCAGAATAACCGATATTTTCTCCAGACACAAGAGAAATCTAGAGGACAGACAATATTTTTAGTAATTTCTTTCCGTAAGCACATATTTCATATCATTTTAACAAATTTGAGGAAACACAAACATAAGTGACTTTAGGAAGATCCATTTTATTTCTGTATACTAGCAACAAGAAATTAGAAAGTTAAAATTTAAAAGATACCATTTACAGTAGCAACCAAAAAAAATTGAAGTGTAGGAGTAAATGTAACAATGTGGGTGCTTTTTCATTAGACAGTGACAACTCTGTCATGACTGCCACCTGAGCTGACAGATTATGAACCATCCCAATTCAGAGATGTTAAAGTTTTTGTGTCTTTGAATTGAAAAAACATGGTAGTGATACTTTGTGAAAATTTATGTGAAACTTCAGTCTTCTATGACGGCTTTAGAAATCCAGGTTGTAGCCAGGTCTGGAGGTTTTGCTTACCACTCTAAAAAGTGATTTTAGTGTTAATCTTCCTTAAAAATCTGCTTTTAAAAAAACCCATTGAGCTGTGGCTCCTTTTGCTTCGAAGCTCCCATTAACAATAAACTAGCTTTACTGAGTGAATTAACCTCATAGACCATCAATGGAGGCAATTAAAACCTTGAAGGGGAGGTGAAGGTGCAAGTGGCAGAGGGTAAGGTCCGTGATGGGGTTTTCTAGATGAGTGATGGGAAGTGTCTGTGGCTTGAGCCACCGGGGTGGGGAGGGTGTGTGTCCCTGGCATGAATGAAATACGGGGTCTGGGGGGGGTGTCACTGCAACCCCCAAAATAAATAAATGAATAAAAAACAACCCACAGAAAAGTTTGCCTATTTGGGCAACATGTGACTATTCCAGGGTTCTTCTATCTCTCCATCCCCCTACCTTTCTGATCCTTTTTTAAACAAAGAAAAGTTGCCATTTTAAGGAATCCAATTTATAGAGTTAAATCGCTGGAAAACTAATGTTTACGTATTTTTCAGCAGTTTTGTAATTTTTTAAAAAAGTGTTTATTTGAGGCTGTTAAATACTTGGGACAGCCTTTTATGTGTCAAAAATTCCATAGCAGGGACTTCCCTGGCGGTCCAGTGATTAAGACTCCACACTTCCACTGCAGCGGGCAAGGTTCGATCCCTGGTCTGGGAACTAAGATCCTGTATGCCACTGGTGGGCGCAGCCAGAAAAAAAGAAAAAAAAAATTCCATAGCAGAGCAGGTTTGTGTTGGGGTTGGAGGGGGGAACGAGGATTATGTGTACATGAACTTTTTTGTCTAAGCCCTGGGATCGGAACAGTAACAGCTAATGTTCATTTAGCACTTATTATATGTCAAGTATTTTGCAGACTTCAGAATTTCTCATGACATTTTACAACGGCAGATTTCAACAGTCCTAAATGTTTATCCTAGTAGTGCATATAAAAGTCTCCTTTAAAAGAGAACAGGTCAAACTGCACTTAAAGGTGGTTCAGGTGGTAAATTTTATATGTTTTTCACCACAGTTTTACACAAAGAGTGAGCTAGTCACCATACACTTAGAAATTTACTCTAAAGCCAAAATAAATCCTAAATAAAAAATTATTTTAAAGATGGCAGTATACAGTTTTTGAAGGAAAACTTTATGATTCTTTTAGCAGTTGAAATTCTTTTTGATTTCTGAGCGGGTTTTCAGAATTTAACAATCCATTTCTTAGCTGAAGATTTTTGTATCCTTTACAAACACTGCACATTTAACAAATGGCTGAAGTCTTACAACATTAGCTGCAAATAGCAGTTATTTTGAACCTAATTTGACTGTGTTACCCCACAGACTAATACAAGTGAATGATTGTTTATTCCATAATAAAGTCTCCTGTTTTCTGGCACCATGGGTATGGGTATGGGTTTTTTTTTTCCCCCTTGGTTTTTTTTTTTTTTTTTTTTTTTGCCGTTATTGAGCACACTTTCTGTTTTTAATCAAATCTCTTTTAGTATCTTAAGAAGTTAAGCATTCTGTCCGAGTCTGGTTTTCACTGAATACATTTTGCTTCTAATTTATTTTTATATGATGCTGAAAATTTTTTTAAATGTTGAATTCTGGGAAGAATTTCTTTTTTTAATCGGAAAAATAGTTGGCGTATAGCGCTGTTATTAGTTTCAGGTGTTCATGAAACTTGTCATCTTGACTTGTAAACACGTGTTGATACTTTTAGTCTAATAACCGTGTGAAGTGGTACCACTAACCCCCAGATAGCTGTGTGACACCCCTGTCACCTGTCTGGTCCAGGTTCCTCGTGGAGCGGCACTGGTACAAGCAGTGGGAAGTACACGTGCAGGGAGGAGGCCGGGACCCCAGCACCTTCCCTGGCTGCATCAACAATGCTGAGCTCTTTGAAGGTACCAGGCTTCTGCCTCCCCACATCAGCCTAGCCTGGACTTCTTGTCATCTTTGTCCCAGCAAATGATCATGAGCCCCTTTTCTGTGCTAGGTCATTGGTGAGATGGCCAGAGTGACTCATCACTTTCCTTCCCTGATTGTTCCTCTGCCACCTCCCCCCGCCCTCCTGCAGACCAGGTAAACTGGCGCCTCAAGAAGGGACTGGTGGAAGGTGAGGACTATGTGCTGCTCCCAGCGGCTGCTTGGCATTACCTGGTCAGCTGGTATGGTCTAGAGCATGGCCAGCCTCCCATTGAACGCAAGGTATAGTGGGTGGAGAGGGTGCTGGGGGGCGGCTTTTATAGTGGGGGAGCGTAGGAGGAAGGCCTCATAGGCCCAGGATGGGTCCAGACCTGTGTGTTCACGTATGCTGTATCCATACACCTGGGTCTGCCCTCTCCTCCTCTCCCAGGTCATTAGACGGTATCTTGCTGTGTCCCCTGCATTTGCTCGCCTGTGCGTGCTCCCCTCACAGAGCCTCGTACGTGTGTCTATGCCATGTGTGTTTGTCTGTGTGGATGTTCCTCTGATCTCAGAGGTCGTCGTTCCTGTGTCCGTGTGTGTGTTGGGTGGGTACACCTGTGTGTGCATCCTTCCCTCCTTCCAGGTCGTGGAGCTGTCCAGCATCCAGAAGGTTGAAGTGTATCCAGTAGAACTGCTGCTCATCCAGCACAGTGATATGGACACAGCTCACACCGCTCAATTCAACCACTCAGATTCTATTGGTGAGTCTAAGGGTCGCGGAATAAGTTGGCATTCCCAGCCACGGTCACAGCTCGGTGACCTAAGGAGTCTGATGCCAAGATGGATGGATCCTCCAGGGTTCCAGGAAGACCTTGAATGTGCTCCATCACCCTCCACAGACCTAGTTCTGCGCACCGCTCAAGAGCAGTTTCTGGTGAGCCCCCAGGAAGAGACACGGCTGTGGATCAAGAACGCGGAGGGCTCTTTTGAGAGGTTGTGCAACACACGTGTCACGGTGCTTGACGCCGCTCTCCAGACTGGGCAGGTAAGGGTGGGGAGGGCTTCTTGGCCCACCACCCGTGCTCAGGTTGGGGGAAGTGAGGGCTAGGTGTCCGTGGGCCCTCCATGAATGCCTTTCCTGATCTTTACTCCTCTTCCTCCAACCCAGGTGGTCATCATGGAGACCCGAAACAAGGATGGCACTTGGCCCAGCGCACAGCTGCCCGCCACGTGAGCCCTTGGGGTTTCCAGTCCAGAGTGGGATCCCACAGTAGGCAGAACAACTGAGCCCAAGAGCACATTCCACCCACAAGTAGTAGGTCCTCAGCTGATAAGAGTTTCTCATCCGTCCCAGGAGCAGCGCGTCGGAGGAGGATGAGGACTTCCAGGGCCAGCCGGGCATCTGTGGTCTCACCAATCTGGGCAACACGTGCTTCATGAACTCGGCCCTGCAGGTTGAGCCATTAGGTCTAGGTCTGGCACTGCGCAGGGATGGATTTGAGCATTGGAGATTGGGGACAGAGCTAGGGGGGTACTGCAGGGCAAGGGGTCAGGTTGGAAGCTGGGGCCCCACAGTCTGGCTCGACATGCCCACGTTACTTTCTGAAACGTTAATGCCTCTTCCTTCCACTTGCTCCCTGCTTTCCCTTGTCTTCTCTCCTTCGTCACCACATTCTTCCTTCTCCTGAAATACTGCTCTCTTCTCTCCCCTACTCCCCTGCCCCTTCTCTTTCTTTCCCCTTCCTCCTCCCTCCTGTCTCCCTTTCCTCTGTCCCCACCTTGGTTACCTCTCTCTCCTCTTCATGCACCTGGCCCCTGCCTTCTGCAGTGCCTCAGCAATGTGCCACAGCTCACCAACTACTTCCTCAAAAACCGCTACCTGGAGGAGCTCAACTTCTGCAACCCGCTGGGCATGAAGGGGGAGATTGCAGAGGCCTATGCGGACCTGGTGAAGCAGGCGTGGTCCGGCCACCACCGCTCCATCGTGCCCCACGTGTTCAAGGTGTGGCTCAGCCCTGGCCGGCTCCTCTGCGCCCCCATCCCCCAACTCCCTCACGCTCTGACGGCCCTGCCCATCTTCTCAGACCAAGGTCGGCCACTTTGCGTCCCAGTTTCTGGGCTACCAGCAGCATGACTCACAGGAGCTGCTGTCGTTTCTCCTGGATGGGCTGCACGAGGACCTCAATCGTGTTAAGAAGAAGGAATATGTGGAACTGTGCGATGCTGCTGGGAGGCCAGATCAGGTGGGTGCTCCTGGAAGACCCCCATCCTGAGAGCCTCATTAAAGCCACTAGGGCCTCTGCCTCAGGAATTTTCTGGCCTCCCTGGAGTATCCCGCACACCACCATTTTCTATTAAGCTCCTCTTCCCTGACCTCAGTCCCAACCTTGGCTCCAACGCCACAACTGCCCTCACACCCAACCCAGAGTTAACCCCCACCTGGTCTCCTGCCCCAAATAACCCCTGGCCCTGACAGTGAACGCAGTCTCCAGATAGCCCTCGCTGTAACTCTGCCTCTGGACTTTACTGGTGGCCCTAACCTTAACTTTAATCCCATGCGCATCCACCCCACACCATGGTTCTCCCCGGCCCTGGGCAAGCCTCACCACCCACCACGGCACTCAACAGGAGGTTGCTCGGGAGGCCTGGCAGAACCACAGACGGCGGAACGATTCTGTGATTGTGGACACTTTCCATGGCCTCTTCAAGTCCACGGTGGTGTGCCCTGATTGTGGCAACGTGTCTGTGACCTTCGACCCCTTCTGCTACCTCAGTGTCCCACTGCCTGTGACCCACAAGAGGGTCATGGAGGTCTTCTTTGTCTCCATGGACCCCCGCCGCAAGCCAGAGCAGGTATGGGGGGAATGGGGACAGGGGACGTAATGAGGGACATGTAGTCAGAGTTCGTTTGATTACTCTGCCGTACCTCAGGGTTTCCTTCCCTAGCTCACCACACATCCTTCTGCTCTTTTGTGGATACCGTTCCTCCCTCAGCACCGGCTCGTGGTCCCCAAGAGAGGCAAGATCTCGGATCTGTGTGTGGCTCTGGCCAAACACACTGGTGTCTCGCCAGAAAGGGTGAGGCTCTGCAGATAGAAGGAGGGTGGGATTCAGGGGCAGGGGGGCAGAGAGAGGCAGAAGGGCCTGGGGGAGACCTGGCAGACTGACCGGTCCCCTCTCCGCATCCCATTCTCAGATGATGGTGGCCGATGTCTTCAGTCACCGCTTCTATAAGATCTACCAGCTGGAGGAGTCTCTGAGCAGCATCTTGGACCGAGATGATATCTTCATGTGAGTGAGAGGACCAGGGGAGATGAGGGCTTCTCAGCAACCTCCTCCATTAACCACCTTTCCTCTCCCTTCCTCGGCCTGATTCACAGGGCACCTGCGCAGCTCGGGGCTTCGGCCATGTGTCTTAGTGGGGCAGGGGGCTAGGGGCTGTCAGTGAGTGGGGCGACACATCCTTATACAGGGCGTCCTTGGGTGTTTTCCTCCTTGTTATGTGAGGGAGGCTCCTGTTTCTTTATTTTATTCAGCACTTAACTAGTACCTCGTATGTACCAGATGCTGATCTGCACTCCTTACTCACATTGCAGGCCTCAAAAACCAAGTGATTTTTGAAATGGGGAACACTAAGATGCTTTCTGAGCATAAGAACATTCAGAGCAAGTTTGAAATCTTCGGGTAACTAAAACAGAAGGTGCTTTATGAGTAGAAAAGTTTTTGTAAACCAAGCAGTTTAGTTTTCCAAAAAGAAAATGGTTTTAGATCCCTGTGTCACAAAAAATTTTTGTTAACTCCCTCAGTGCTCTGATAACACCGAAGTACTTCATCTAACATCACATAAACAAAGGGCTGTGTAAATCATCCAACAGTTTGTAAAATGCAGAACCCTGGGTGACTCTTTGGACCCTTTTAAAAATATTTTCAGGCTGTGAGTGGTGAGTGGCTGGAGCAACTGGGGTAGAGTCCTCGAATCCCTCCTGGGTGTCCTGATCAGGTGTGACCTGATGTCCATCCCCCACAGATACGAGGTGTCAGGCAGGGCTGCTATTGGCGAGAACTCCAGAGAGGACGTTGTGCTTCCTATCTACCTGCGGGAGCGCACCCCAGCCCGGGACTACAACAATTCTTACTATGGCCTGATGCTCTTTGGGCACCCGCTCCTGGTGTCGGTGCCCCGGGACCGGCTCTCCTGGGACGCCCTGTATCACATCCTGCTGTACCGCCTCTCGTGAGTCTGCCCTTTGGGATCAGGCAGGGAGGTGGGGTCAGAACTCAGACCCGGGCGTCTAGCTGCTTAGTTGCCACCTCCCGTCTGCATCCAGAAGACAGCTCAAACTTAACATGGCCAGAGAGGAACTTGTAGGCTTTTTTCTTTCTCTAAATTTCTGACTTTGCTACCACTTCTCCTAGGTGCTGGGGATACACAGAGGTGAACAAGACAGACAAAATACAGACTTCATCTTGTACTTAATTGTCTCTTCCTTGGAGAGGCTTGGTTGTTTGTGTTTTTACTGATAGATTTTCATCGTGCTTAAAATCCAGAGTCCTTACCAAGGCAAACAACAGTGCGCTATCTGGCTTCACCTCTCTCTCATGTTGCACTTACAAGTGCTCCTCAGAGGCCTTCCCTGATGGAAATTTACAGCTGATCGTGGGCCTGTTTACCAGTGGCTTATCATACTTAAGATCCACGCTCCTTAACTGTGGCGCACAAGATCCTACATTGTCAGGCCGCCTCTTCCCGTGTCCCTCTGGCATCTCCTGAGACCTTCCGGGCTCCTCCTTAAGAACTGTTAGTGTGTGGGTTTACCAGTGGCTTCCCATCATAAGCAAAGTAGGATTCTGGACTCTGTCCTCTCTGCCCTCGGGTCCCTCCTTGAGAGTCTCCTCTGCTCTGTCGGCAGACGCTATGTGACCAGACCCAGCTCGGATGACGAGGATGATGGGGATGAGAAAGGTGAGGAAGAGAAAGGAGAGAGGATCAGCAAGGATGAGGGTCTGTACAAGCAGTCCCATGGCCTGAGGAAGGGTCAGGGGGTCTGGGGTCGGTCTGGCCCACACAGGGTCCACATGGATGTGTATTGCAGCTCAACCCCCTGGGGCTCACACATTTCCACCTCTGACATCCTCTCCTGTCCCAGCAGACCTGGAGGATAAGGACAACCTCCCTAAGCCTGGACATGTGGCTGGGGGCAGCTCCCAAGACCCTGGGCCGGAGCAGGCTGGGCCCAGCTCTGGAGTCGCGGGCGGGAGCCGGGCCCCCGTGGACAACTCCCCTGGACCATCTCACTGGCCCCAGAGAGCACGGCGCAAGCACCTCTTCACCCTGCAGACAGTGAATTCCAATGGGACCAGCGACCGCTCGACCTTCAACGAGGATACCCATGGTGTCTCCTTCAGCTGTGAGCCAGGGTTGGGGAGGCGGGAGGGGGGGTTTCCTTGGCAGCAGGGCCCATGACCACCTCCCCTCGCCCCCAGCCCAGCCGTACATTGCCATCGACTGGGAGCCAGAGATGAAGAAGCGTTACTATGACGAGGTGGAGGCCGAGGTAAGCGAGATCCTGGGGATGGGAGGCACTTTCACCTTGTGCCACACACACCCTCCCCCACCTCCGCCGAGCCGAGCCGTGGCCGCAGAGCTCCCAGGGCCTCGGATTCCTAGCTTCAAAGTCCGTGCTCTTAACCACTCGGCATGCGTCTTCCACCCCCACTCCTTTTTATCTCCCCCCCAACCCCCGTCCTCATACCTGGCTGTCCACTCCCCCGACCTAGGGCTACGTGAAGCATGACTGCGTTGGGTACGTGCTGAAGAAGGCTCCGGTGCGGCTGCAGGAGTGCATCGAGCTCTTCACCACCACTGAGACCCTGGAGAAGGAAAACCCCTGGTGAGGGACCAGAACGGGGTCTCTGGGGGTGCAGTTGGGTGGGACCACCTCCCCCAGTCCGTCACCACTAAATACACCTCCTTCCCCCTCCCCCTCACTCGAAGCCTTCCTGCCACTCTGGCCACCAACACCCCAAGCCTATTCCTACCTCAGAGCCTTTGCCTGGGCTGTTCCTTCTCCCAGGGTCGTTCTTCCTCTTGTTATCTACAGGATTTGACCTCCATTTTGCTCAGGTCTCTGAGCAAATGTCACCTTATCAGAGAGACCTTCTCTTACTCTTCTGTTAAAAGCCACTCCTCCCCCAGCCATCAGCTCCCTCCATTCCCTCTCTCTAGCTCTGTAACGCCACTTGATGTCACATCCTAGATCCCCTTTTGCATCGTTTTTTGTCTTTTCTGTTAGAGTGAACCCCTTAAGGGGGAAGACTTTTAAGTTCACTGTGTGTCTCTTCTCACTGATTATAATGGTGTGGGCTGTGCAGTAGATACTCGTTAGATCCTTGCAGAATAAACAAAACAGAAAAAGAGAACCAAAAAAGACAAAACCAGTCTCAAAAATAAGAGCGGCATCTCCATGGAGCAGGAAGGGAATAGAAGTACAAAGTAGTGCCAAAGGACTCAACAGTAGACCGTCAGTAAATACCTGGCGAGTGAGTCAGTGAATAAAATAGAAGAGAGAAAACTGGAGTGAGAGAGGCAGGCTTTAAAAGAAGACTAGTGTCTCACAGACCGGAAGCCAAACAAAAACACACGCCAGTACAAAAGTGTATACAGTGGGGAGTTGGTAAGTACTTGGCAGGATTTTAACGTGTCAAGAGAGCAAACTGGAGTAACAGGCAGGCTAGGAGTAAGAGCAGCATCTCTGGACGAGACGTGGCCCACGAAGGCCGCACGGCACAAGGAGCATGCGGTAGGTGCTCAGAAAGTGTCTGTGTCCCGACTCGGGCTCCATCTCTAGGTACTGCCCCAATTGCAAGCAGCACCAGCTGGCCACCAAGAAGCTGGACCTGTGGATGCTGCCGGAGACGCTCATCATCCACCTGAAGCGCTTTTCCTACACCAAGTTCTCCCGCGAGAAGCTGGATACCCTTGTGGAGTTTCCTATCCGGTCCGGGGCCCAGGGAGGCTGGCTGTGGGGGGAAGGCAGGCAATGGGGAAGGGGGCGCCAGCAGTGTTATCCCTCTCCCCACCCACAGGGACCTGGACTTCTCCAAGTTTGTCATCAAGCCGCAGAACGAGTCGGCCCCAGAGCTGTACAAATATGATCTCATCGCAGTTTCCAACCATTACGGGGGCCTGCGGGATGGACACTGTATGTGCCAGGCCGTGGCAGGGCCGTGTGCCGGGGGGTCAGGATGTCCCCAGTGGGTGTCCCCAGATGTGTGAATGGGTGGCGAGGTCATCAGGGTGGGAGGAGTGAGAGAGCGAACGTGGTCGCCTCTTAGGGGCAGGAGGGTGGGTGAGGACAGCTTCCCCTCTCTTATAGATACGACATTTGCCTGCAACAAGGACAGCGGTCAATGGCACTATTTCGATGACAACAGTGTCTCACCTGTGACTGAGAATCAGATTGAGGTGTGATTTCCATCCTCCCTTCTCCCGACACCCTCCTCCCCGATCCACACTGACTCCTGTCCTCTCCTCGCAGTCCAAGGCAGCCTATGTCCTCTTCTACCAACGCCAGGATGTGGCACGTCGCCTGCAACCCCAGCCCAGCTTATCTGACTCCCCAGCATCCCCAGCCTGTGGTACCCCAGCCAACTTTGAGTTCATGGATATAAACTGAGGGGCCCTGGCCCTGCCACAGGGAAGGAAGCCATGTCTGCTCTCTTCCTTCCTGGCTCCAGCCCTGTCCTCTTACCTGTGTTAGGTGCCCCATGCCAGACGCCACAGGCTTAGTCGTGGCTACTGTTCTCCTGTGCTGCTATATTGCTTTCTCCTGGGGAAGAAGAGGTATGTCTCCTTCCGGCAGTGTGTTCCCGACCTGTGTTTGCCCCTTAGAGCATTAACCCTCCCTTCTATTCTCTATTTATGGTTGTCCCCTTCCCTCTTGTCCTCAACCTGGGGTGAACTGAGGGGGTGGTGGTGGGGTGCACCTGAACACAGAGTGTATTTTCTTATTGAGACTCTGTACTTTCCGCTGTGTACATATAAAAGTGCCAGTGTGTTCCTTGGCAGTGTGGGGTTTTTTCTTTTCACATGATTACCAAGCACCAGTTCTGTGCCTGTGTGCTTCCTGAATGCCAGGTGTGTGATGGTTGCTGCTCTGAGTGCACTATCTGTGTGCCAGGTACTATTCTAAGTGCTTCTGAAGCACCATCTGCGCACCAGACACGATTCTCAGCACCAACTGCATGCCCAGTGTTTTCCAAAGCATTTTGGAAATATTGACTCATAATCCTCACAACAGTCTCACACAGGAGTTGTCATCGCCAATTTCAGATGGGGAAACAGATACAGAGGTCAAGTAATTGCTTGAGTTAGGTCCAGAGGTCAGTACACCTTATCAGTTACACTGGAGTAGTCCCGGAGGGGACGTTTGACCTCCCTGGACCCAGGATGGAAATCTTTGTGGACATGACCTGCACTACAGGTGATGTGGGAAAGGTGTGCCTGGAACAGACAGGCATCCGTGTGGGCAAATGGGTGGTTTCCGGACATAAAAGATACTAACCAGACCACCTCGCAGGCCCCCAGTAGTGTCCTCTGAGGAGTGGGTACATCTGGCCCAAGCCAGCCAAACTGACAGGACAGATGTGCCGTGTTTGTGTCGCCCCTATGCCTAGCCTCCCGCCATGACTGCAGCTCCCCCACCAGGCAGGGTCCCTTCAGCCTCATGCCACAGAAGAGTGAGGTGGTGCACCTAGCACAGAATGGGTGCAGCCTAGTGTGTCTGAGCATAAGATGCCACCTAAGCACTGCACAGCCCCCACCTGAGCCGTCCCATAGGCACCAGCTCTCACCTCTGAGAAACAGGGCTCCTGTGGGGACAACCTTGGGGCAGCGTGGAGTGGACAGATGTGCAGTATCCGGACGTAGACAAGCACCCCAACCCTTCACACTGAGGAAGGGAATCCTGATCAGGACGGCTGAGAGACCAATCCCACGGGAAGGGCCTCCTCATTCCCCTCAGCCTGCTGCCTTTGCACTGGACCTGGCAGGCTCCCCCCGCCCCCACCTCCAGCTTTATCACCCACAAATCTCCGGTCGTGCTGTTGACACAGGCAAGAATCGAGGTAGTCGCTGTGAGCTCAAACTGACTTAAGCGCAAAGCACAGAAATACTAGTCAAAGGTATGACTGGATCCAGGAACTCATAAGCTGTTGTTTAATCCTCACGAAGACTATATGGTTTAAGCACTATTACCCCATTTTGCAGATGAGGAAGCAGGCGTAAAGAGCTGGTTCAAAATAAGACCTCATTAGCTATGAGTAATCAATCAGTCCTGGGCAAAAATTCACCTACAATGAATTCACTCAAAATAACTTACCGGGTTTAACCAAAGACGTTTCGAAAAGACAACACGCCTAAGAATCAGGAAAAGTAAGAGGCAACAGACACAGTTACATGGAGACACCTCATACTAGAATCCTCAGACATCAATGTAAAACAGTTTTGCTTGCTCTGGCCATGGAAATAGAGATGATTACACATGAACAAGAAATTTAAAACTTTTAAAAATGAAAATGAGTTGAGAAAGAACCAAGCAGAAGTGATAGATCTGAGATAGATAATAACAAAGTTTGAGAAGTCAATGGATGACTTTAGCAACACATCAGACATAGCCGAGGAGGGACTCTGTGAATTGGATACAGTTTAAAGTGTACTAAGTAATGCACTTCTAGAAGATTTTAAGATAGACTAATACTACATTTCGATAAATTAAGGGTATAAAAACTAAAGAATAGAAAAGTATAAATTTCAAACAAGAGGAAGGGAAATAGATGAATAATCCAAAAGAAGGCAAGAAGAAAGGAACATGGAACAAGGTGGATGGATAGCACATATGCAACCACTTGCAAATAGTCTGCTCTGCCCTCTCCAGTTCAAGGGAGGGGACTGGGAATGAGGCTGCTGCTTCCAGACCGCAACTGCCACCGTCCCAGGGAGAAGGTGGGGCGAGGGTGAGGAAGAATGCCACAGAACTTTCCCACGACTTTGAAGATGTCTTTTTCTTGATTGGGCACTTGCTCTGTTGCTATAAACCTGTGACTGTTTCCAGAGTACTGACACAATTGGTTCTGACAATTCAGCTTGCTTTCTTTTTTCTTTTCTTTTTAAATTTAATTTTATGTTTTCGTTGGGGAACACAAGCTTGGAGCTTCCTAGTCTGCCATTATGCTGATGTCACTCCCTTTGTGTATTATGTGTTTTTTTTTTAATAGGAAATTTATTGATAGAAATCTCATGTTTTTTCATTAGATTGCACATCATTTACTACTTGTTTTTTATTTATTTTTTAAAATTAATTTGTTTACTTATTTTAATTTTTTTTGGCTGTGTTGGGTCTTCATTGCTGGGTGCGGGCTTTCTCTAGTTGCGGCAAGAGGGGACTAACTACTCTTCACTGTGGTGCACGGGCTTCTCATTGCAGTGGCTTCTCTTGTTGTGGAGCACGGGCTCTAGGCTCGCGGGCTTCACTAGTTGCAGCAGATGGGCTCAGCAGTTGTGGCTCATGGGCTCTAGAGCCCAGGCTCAGTAGTTGTGGTGCACGGGCTTAGTTGCTCTGTGGCATGTGGGATCTTCCCGGACCAGGGCTCGAACCCGTGTCCCCTGCATTGGCAGGCGGATTCTTAACCACTGCGCCACCAGGGAAGTCCCTGAATTAGGTATTTTTAAATGATTCCACTTTATCTCTTTTGTTTGCCTGTTAGCTCTAACTCTTAGTTTTATTTACTGATTGCTTTAGGGTTTATATTTATTATACATCTTTAACTTATCAAAGTCTACCTTCAAGTGATATATACTACTTCACATATAGTATAAGAACTTCACAATAGTGTGCTTCCATTTCCCCCTGCTCAGCCTTTATGCTATTGTTATCATGCATTTTACTTTAACGTATGTTATAAATCCCAAAATACATTGTTATTTTTATTTTTTAAAAAAGTATTTATTTATTTTTTAATTTATATTTGGTTGCACCGGGTCTTAGTTGCGGCATGTGGGCTCCTTAGTGTGGCCTGCGAACTTTTAGTTGCAGCATGCATGTGGGATCTAGTCCCCTGGTCAGGGATCGAACCCGGACCCCCTGCATTGGGAGTGTGGAGTCTTAACCACTGTGCCACCAGGGAAGTCCCTGTTATTTTTATTTAAGCAGTCAATTACTTCAAAGAGATTTAAATAATAAGAAAAGGAATCATATATGTTTACCCACATAGTTGCCATTCCCAGTGCTCTTCATTCCTTTGTGTAGGTCCTGATTTCCATCTGGTATCATTTGCCTTCTTTCTTTAACATTTCTTATAGCGCAGGTCTGCTGGTGATGAATCCTCTGTTTTTGTATGTCTGAAAAAGTCTGTATTTCACCTTATTTTTTGAAAGATATTTTCGTGGGTCTAGAATGTTAGGTCAACTGTTTCTATTTCTTCCGGTACTTTAAAGACATTCCTCCACTATCGTCTTCCTTGCATTGTTTCCTATGAGAAATCTGCTCTCATCCTTCTCTTCGTCCCCCTGTGCATAGTCCTTTTTTCCCTCTGGCTGCTTTGAAGATTTTCTCTTCAGCACTGGTTTTGAAAAAATTGATTATGATATGCCTTGGTGTAGTTTCTTTTTTTTCTTCTTCCAGTTTTATCGAGATATAATTGACATACAGCACTGTGTAAGTTTAAGGTGTACAACATAATGATTTGACTTACATACATTATGAAATGGTTACCACAATGTTTAGTGAATATCCATCATCTCATATAGATACAAAATTAAAGAAATAGAAAAAAATTTTTTTCCCAGTGATGAGAACTCTTAGGATTTACTGTCTTAACAACTTTCATATATAACATACAGCAGTGTTAATTATATGATGTTGTGTATTACATTCCTAGTAGTTACCTTAGAACTGGAAGTTTGTACCTTTTGACTGCCTTCATCCAATTATCTTTCCCACCATCCTCCTGCCTCTGGGAACCACAAATCTGAACTCTTTTTCTATAAGTTTGTCTCTTTGTTTTTGAAGTATAATTGACCTTCAACACTATGTTAGTTCCTAGTACACAGCATAGAGATTCAATTTTTCTATACATTTCAAAATGATCACCAAGATAAGTCTAGTTACTGTCACCATACAAAGATATTACATAATTATTGTCTATATTCCCCACACTGTACATTTCATACCCATGACTCACTTATTTTGTAACTGAAAGTATGTACCTCTTAACCTCCCTCACCTATTTCTCTCCTCCTCACCTCCCCTCCTCCCTGGCAACCACCTGTTTGTTCTGTTTATGTTTAGTTATGTTTGTTCATTTGTTTTGTTTTTTAGATTCCACATATAAGTGAAATCATACAGTATTTGTCTTTGTCTGACTTATTTCACTTAGCATAATGCCCTCCAAGTCCATTCATGTTGTCACAAACGGCAAGATTTCATTCTTTTTTATGGCTGAGTAATATTCCATTGTGTATATATATACACCACATCTTTATCCATTCATCTGTTGATGGGCACTTAGGTTGCTTCCATATCTTGGCTATTGTAAATAATGCTGCAGTGACCATAAGAGTACACATATCTTTTCAAATTAGTGTTTTCATTTTCTTTGGATAAATACCCAGGAGTGGAATTGCTGGATCATATGGTAGTTGTATTTTTAATTTTTTTAGGAATCTCCATACTGTTTTCCATACTAGCTGCACCAACTTATATTCCCACCAACAGTGCACAGAGGTTTCCTTTTCTCCACATCCTCACCAACACTTGTTATTTGTTGTCTTTTTGGTAATAGTCATTCTGACATGTATGAGGTGATATCTCATTGCGATTTTGATTTGCATCCCCCTGATGATTAGTAATGTTGAACATCGTTCATGTATGTGCCTGTTGGCCATGTATGTTTTCTTTGAAAAAATGTCTATTCAGGTCCTCTGCCCATTTTTTTAATCAGGTTGTTTGTTTTTTTTTAACGTTGAGTTGTATGAGTTCTTTATATATTTTGGATAGTAACCCCTTACCAGGTATATTGTTTGCAAATATCTTCTCCCATTCAGTAGGCAGCTTTTTGTTTTGTTGATAGCTTCTTGCCTTGGTGTCATTTCCTCATGTTTCTTATGCTTGGGGTTCCTTGAGCTTCTTGGATCTGCAGGTTTCTAGTGTTCATCAGATTTGGAAAAATTTTGGCAAGTGTTTCTTTCTTTCTTTCTGAAGCTCCCCTCTCTCTTCTTCTTTATGGACTCCAATTACTCATATATTAGGCTGCTTGAAGTTGTCTCACAGCTCACTGATGCTCTTTTCTTTTTTTTTTTTTTTTGATTCTTTTTTTCCTATGTACTTCATTTTCAATAGTTTCTATTGCTGTGACTTCAAGTTGACTAGTTATTTTCTTCTTCAATGTCTAATGTGCTGTTAATCCTATCTGGTGTATTTTTCAACTGGGGCATTGTAGCTGTTCAATTTGGGTCTTCTTTATATCTTCAATGTCTCTACTTAACTTTGAACATATGGCATACAATAATAACAATAACTGTGTTAATGTCCTTTTCTGCTAATTCTAACGTCTGTATCAGTTCTGAATCAGTTTTGATTGATTACGCTCCTTATTATGGGTCATGTTTCCCTGAAAAGGCATTTCTGATACTCTTTGGTTGGATCTCAGACATTGTAAATTTTATCTTACTAGTAGCTGGATATTTTTGTATTCCTACAAATCTCCTAGAGCTTTATTCTTGGATGCATCTAATTTTCTTAGAAATAGTTTCATCCTTTCAAGTCTTGCTTTTATGATGTTAGGCAGTTCCAAAGAAGTGTTTAATCTAGGGTTAATTATTCCCCACCACTGAGGCAAGATCTTCCTGAGTCTTCTATCCAATTACCAGTGTTTCCAGTCTTCCTGGTTGGATCAGCCACTGGAACCACCCTGTGTGAGTGCCAGGCCTTGTTCCCTATAACCCTTTTGAATGGCTCTTTCCCCAGTCTTGGGCAGTTTCCTCACACAGATGCACTGCTTGATATTCTGTTGATTGCTCCAGGAAGACCCTCTGCAGATCACCAGAGTTCTCTCTGCAGCTCTCTCCTCTCTGGTACTCTGTCCTAAGGACTCCAGCTGTTCTGGTCTCCACAGACTCTCAACTATGTCTCTTCAACTCAAGGGCTCCGCCAGGCTCTGCCTGGGTTCCCCTCCCTGAGCAGTGGCCTGGACAATCCCTCCAGGCAGTAAGCTGGGGAATTCACCTCATCTGCTTCCTGTTTCTCAGGGGTCACTGTCCTTCATTTCCATTGTCCATTGTTTTAAAAACTGTTGTTTCACATATTTTGTCTAGTTGTATTGTTGTTTCAGGCAAGAAGGTGAGTCTTGTCTCTGTTGCTTCATCTTGGCTGGAAGCAGAAGTGCTCTCCCACAACTTTGTAAAACTTGCTGTTTAGCTGTTCTTTTTCTCACTTCTTGAGGTGAAGGCTTAGTTCATTAATTATTCTAACTTTTTGCCTTGATATGTTTGTACTCCTAGATAATAAAAAACAGAAATATGGATTGTAAAAACCCCATGTAAATAGACTTATTACTTTTGACACTGTTGGATTCTTTAAATTCTTTAAATAAAAAAAGTAACACATTTGTGAAATGCTTACAGGTTTTTTGGTGCCATCATAGATCTCACCTTGAAAAAAGTTTCCTTAACAACTGGAAAAAAATGTATATAAACATGGGTATCTCTATATTTTAAAAACTTACTGTACCTTTAAAAAATTGTACACTCTTTCTGTGTGGAAAGGGGATAGCAGAGAGAGCAATCTGGAAGTTAAAAAAGAAATATGGAAGGTAGAAGAAAGCAAGGAGAAGAGGGAATAGAAAAATAGGAAAAATTAGTAGCACATGGATGAGGTTTACAGAAATGGCATGTAACCCTCACTGTTTCTAGATCTTCAGTTATAGTTTCCATAGACTGCAATGCATGGCTGGTCATGGTCCACTTGCATTCACCAGCCACCCCACTGAGCAGACCACTGCCTGTGTTAGCTACTCTATAAAATGGTAAAAACAGTATGTAAATACACTGTAGAAGAAGACTTAATTGTGAATATAGTTTTTTGGTATTTTTAAGAATGAACAATGTCTGAAGTCAGGGCTCCAAGGGAGCATCCTCTTTTTTTTCTACTGCCGTGTAAGATCCCTGTCCTATTCTCTGAGCAGCTCTAAAATCTTGTTTCTTTCCATTCTAGAACCTAACAAAATCTTGGATTTGGTTTGCTCTAGCAGTTACAGTCACTGAGGCGCTTTTCTCTCTCTCCTTCCCTCAGTTAATAGGTTTCCTGTGCCCAGTTGGAAATGGGGCAGGTTGCAGAGGACCTTTCCTCTTTCCAAACGGAGACCATGCTGAAAGCAGCAGATTTTGTGTCCATTTGGTATCACTGCTACCTCTTCCCAAGCTCCTGTCCCTGTCATCAGCTGACCCTTTCTTTCTGTGATGTATGAATAGGGCTATGAGTTTCAGTGAAGGTAAAATATGTGTTTTCAAATAAAATCTGTTTTTGAATCTATCCTGGGGACAAAAATACTTTCATAATTATTAAAAACTGTGTACTGGTCTGTCATAAAAAACAACAATATGTATAGGACTTCAGAAATTACAAAAAAGCTTCCAGAAACATTCTCATTTGCCCTCTGTGTAACACCGTGGGACGTGGTATTATCATTGCTATGTTGTAGATGATGGAGCTGCCGCTGAGGCAGGTAGGCATTTTGCCCTTGCCCAAGGTCATATAGCAAATAAGCGGTATCTTTTAGCCAAGTCTTAGCTCTACAGCCCCACTCTTTCTACTACTTTATTCCTTCTAACATGTGCCAAAAAGCATTTTTATTTGTTTAAAGAAAAATAAAGTACTTTCACTCCTCCTAATGAATTTTTTAAAATATTTATTTATTTGGCTGTACCGGGTCTTAGTTGCGGCAGGCGGGATCTTCATTGCAGCATCCTTGTTGCAGCATGCGGGATCCTTAGTTGTGGCATGCGGGATCTAGTTCCCTGACCAGGGATCGAACCACCCAGGCCCCCTGCATTGGGAGCATGGAATCTTAACCACTGGACCACCAGGGAAGTCCCCTCCTAATGAATTTGAACATGTGTAAGCTTTTTAAAAAATAGAAATGTGTTGGGAATTCCCTGGTGGTCCAGTGGTTAGGACTCCGTGCTTCCACTGCCGGGGCACGGGTTCCATCCCTGGTTGGGGAACTAAAATCCCCGCAAGCCGCATGGCATGGCCAAAAAACAAAAGGAAATGTATTCCTATGATTTGAAAGAATGAGCCATGTTAGTAAGGCCAGCTCTTTAGAGAGCAGTTAATTATTTTAGACCATCTCATTCCCTAGCTTTATCTCTTTGTGCCCTGCCATGGTGGGGTTAATGCCATCCTGGTTAGTGAAGGGCTGTCCATCATAGGGTGGGCAAGGGAGGATGTCTCAGGTTCAGGGGATTTGCTACTTTTTTAGTGGTTCTGGCATGAGGTTTGAAAGTGAGCAGTTTAAGCATTCCCCCCAACCCCCCGCCAGATTTCAGCTATTTGTGGTAGCTCTTTGTTTTAACCCAGTATCAAAAAAAGAAGAGGGTGGTTATTTTGTTGCTCAAGCAGAGACTGAACATCACCTGCTTTGACTGCTACAGTGTAATTCATCCATGTCTCCATCCCTATCTTTGGCATGTTCTGAGGACTCCCATCGTGGAACCACACAGGGCTGCTTCTCCATTTTTACAGGATACAGAAATACTGGAAGCTTCAAATTGTGCTGTTGTATTCAGGTGAAGTAATTTTATTCACAGGAAAACAAGTTAAAGATTATTTTGTGTTTTTGGAGAATGGAGAGTTTATAATAACCATAATCCAAAGTTTACATCTTTTCTGATGCTAAAACTCAGCAGAAAACTCCAGAAGAAATTGTTTTGTTAGAGATAGGACAGGGAACTGCCCAAGGGAGTTAGACATATCAAGTAGGCTACTTTTATTGAATGTATTGAATTAGATGACAAGGAAATGTATTAAGTGCATATATATTACCTGTCACTGACTACATCTGAAGCTCTAAATCTCTTAGCAAAGAGATCTGAGCATGCAGGGAAAGTGAGTGCTGAACCAAGCTGGTGTGTGTGTGGTGGTGTGTGTTCTGAGGGCTTTTTAAAAATTTTATTTATTTTTCCTTAGTTTTATTGAGATCTAATTTACATAGAACATTGTATTAGTTTTAGGTGTACAACATGATGATTTGATATACATATATATTATGAAATGATCACCACAAGTTAACACCTCTCACCTCACATACTGAGATCTTTTTTATTGAGTTATAATTAACATAAAATATTATATTTCAGGTGTACAACATAGTGATTTGATATTTTATGCATTATGAAATGACCACCACAATAAGTCCAGTTACCACCCATTACCATACAAAGCTGTTACAGTACTGTTGACTATATTCCCTATGTGTACCTTATATACCTGTGAGTTATTTATCTTATAGCTGGAAGTTTGTACCTCTTAATCCTCTTCACCTATTTCCTCTGTACCCCCAACCCTTCCTCTGTGGCAACCACCAGTTTGTTTTGAGATCTTTTTGAAGGAAGAATAGATATCTTTAATTTCTTATTGCAATGCTGGGATGTTTCTTATTTTTCCCATGGTATCCTTCTAACACCCCTCCTTATCCCCTCCCCCACTTTTCCTCCAACACTTTCCTAAAGCAGAATTTGTGGAAAACCTATTCTGGTTTATTTATTTATTTATTTAATTTATTTTTGGCTGCGTTGGGTCTTCGTTGCTGCGAGCGGACTTTCTCTAGTTGCCACGAGTGGGGGCTACTCTTGGTTGTGGCTCGCGGGCTCTAGAGTGCAGGCTCAGTAGTTGTGGTGCACGGGCTTAGTTGCTCCACGGCATGTGAGATCTTCCTGGACCAAGGCTCGAACCCGTGTCCCCTGCATTGGCAGGCGGATTCTTAACCACTGAGTCACCAGGGAAGCCCCCTATTCTGTTTTTAAGTTAGAATTTTATAAGCCAGCCCCTTAGGTGATAGCATTCCCAAAAAATCAGGAGTTATGTGTCTATTTTGGAAGTACAATTTTTAAAACTGCAGCGATCACTTATTAGCATCACTGAAAGCATAGAATCAAAAGGTGATATTTGCACTTTTAAAGCATTATTAGATGATAAAATTAGAGATAAAGGAATAATTCACATTCCAGAGCTCGGTAATGTCTTCACAATAGTGCTTTCTGTATGATAGACATCACTCTCCAATGTCAAAGGGGGCCTCCTTCACCAGAAGTTAGCATTTTCTGGGGGTCTCTTCCATGCCATCTTACTCTAGGGACAAGGAGTGCACTTGGGGTCTAGTCAGAAGCCTGGTCCTAACTCCCATCTCAGGCTTTGACCTCGTTTTCTACAGCTGCAACCATAGTATGTTGGGTGAGGCTCTGGATACAGAACTCTTGCAGCTCTGCGTTTCCATGGTTCCAAGAGCACAGAAGAAATAACAGCATAACCTAAATTTTGTTGGAATACGTTGCTTGACTGTGTTTAGCCTGTGTGTGTGTGTGCACACATGCACACACATGTCTGAGTATTCTAGGAATAATATAATTATAGTGGATGAATTCCTGAGCAATGATGAGCAATAATGGGGAACAGTATGGCTGACTATCTCTATGATAACCTCAATTAACTATGTGTATGCATATTTTACTTATTTTGGTAATTTGTATTTTATTTAATTAATTTATTATTTATTTATTTATTTGGCTGCACTGGGTCTTAGTTGCGGCAGGCGGGATCTTCGTTGCCACATGCGGGATCTTCAGTTGCTGCATGCGGGATCCTTAGTTGCGGCATGCGAACTCCTAGTTGCGGCATACGGGATCTAGTTCCCTGACCAGGGATCGAACCCGGGCCCCCTGCATTGGGAGTGCGGAATCTTAGCCACTGGGCCACCAGGCAAGTCCAGTAATTTGTGTTTTAAAGTATAAATAATTTTATGTTCATGATTGTGCATTTGTGACCATCAGTTACTTGTGATTGCAGCGATTATTGGCCATTATTTCTGCTGTGGAATTGTAAGAGCTGTGGAGGAGGTGGGTAGAGGAGACACAGGGAGAGAGATGACTCATTTTAACCTTTTCTGGAGCAAACAGGTGATCACATCAGAAAAAGATGCTTTTTAGTATTTATTTCCCCTTCCCCCTACCCCCAAACACCTTTATCAGTGATGTATGACTGCCTTTCTGCATTGACTTTGTTCTTCAACCACTGCCTTCAAGCTGGTGCTTCTTTTCAAGTGCCTTGTAGACTTGAGAGCACTTTGCATTTAAGTGAGTCTGAGGCAATCTTTTCAGCAGAGATGCTCAGTTATCATATGCTTCTTGGGGACAACTCTTTGAAGTCCTCATTTGCTAAAGTCTCATCATGAGAATTTAAGGACTGCTACAGAGCATCTTCGTTAGACTTATTAAGCCACATGGCTGAGGGAATTCCCTGGCGGTCCAGTGGTTAGGACTCCGTGCTTCCACTGCAGGGGGCACAGGTTCCATCCCTGGTCGGGGAACTAAGATCCCACATGCCATGCACGTGGCCAGAAAAAAAAAAAAAAGAGAAGGGTTCACAGAAGGCAGGAGTCCCTCTGTGACCCATGTTGGTCCTAGGAAGCATGGTTTTATTTTGTTTCTGTGTTGCTGAGGACCAGGAGTTGAGTGGCCTGAACTGTTGTCACAGAGGTGATGGTTTCTTAGAGGTTCTTTTCATATAACACCTGAACAACCATGAAGAAAATGCTAATTAGCTGCTCTCCAAAAATATTTTCAAAAAATGATGCTTTGCCAAGGCATGGAAACAACACAAGTGCCCATCAATAGACGATTGGTTTAAGAAGATGTGGTATATATATATAATGGAATATTACTCAGCCATAAAAAGAATGAAATAATGCCATTTGTAGCAACATGGATGCACCTAGAGAATATCATACTAAGTGAAGAAAGTCAGACAGAGAAAGAAAAATATTATATGATATCATTTAGGGACTTCCTAGGTGGTCCAGGGGTTAAGACTCAGCGCTTCCAATGCAGGGGACGTCTGTTCAATCCCTGGTCAGGGAACTGGGGAACTATGATCCCGCGTGCCGTGCAGTGTGGCCAAAAAATTAAAAAAAAAATTTAAATATATGATATCATTTATATGTGGAATCTAAAAAATGATACAAATGAAATTATTTACAAAACAGAAACAGACTCACAGACATAGAAAACAAACTTATGGTTACCAAAGGGGAAAGGGAGGGAGAGGAGGGATAAATTAGGAGTTTGGGATTAGCAGATACAAACCACTATACATAAAATAGATAAGCAACAAGGATTTACTGTATAGCACAGGGAACTATATTCAATATATTGTAATAACCTATAATGGAAAATAAAAATAATCTGAAAAAATATATATATAACTGAATCACTTTGCCGTATACTAGAAACTAATACAATATTGCAAACCAACTATACTTCAATTTTTAAAAATGCTGCTTTGGGTTTGAATGCCCCATCATACATTTCTTTTCATCAAGAAACCCTAGGCTTTTCCATTTTAAACCTCCCATAATTCCCAAAGCAAGACAACCAGTCTTCATTAGTCTCAAAGGTTAGCAGAGCTTTTCCTCACAGAGAGCTATGGACGCTGAAGGGTTCAAAAGCAATTATAACGTATTCAAGACTCTCTTCCTTATGGTTCCAGCAAATATCTCTGCCGTCTGTCTGCCTGCTTTTTCTGTCATTGCTGAAATTCTGACACCATGCTCATGGTCAAAGCCACTCCTGTGGCTATTCGAATTTATTTCCTGCTTTTCTCATTCTCTTTCTGTTTTTCATGCTGCTATCAAAATCACCTAGTTATTCACAGTAATTCTCTTAGTGAGAATCAATAAGAGGTTTTGATTCTCAAGACATATAACCTGATTTTTCTGACATATTTTTCCTTGTCCTTGTTACTGTACTTAGACCCAGAGAAGTAACATTTTCTTCTGCATTTGTAAAACTCTCTACTTTTTCCCCCAAAGATATTTCACCACAGTTGACTATTTTAACTGATAACATGTAGCATGTACCATGCACTCCTTTCCTTAGTCCTTGAAAATAATTTTCAGCTTTTGTTCTGCTATATCGTTATTCCCAGATACTTTTTTGGCAGTACAGTGTAGTAACTTGCTACTCTTTTAAAGGCCACAGTAATTTTTTTTTTCTTTTTCTTTTTCTTTTTTATTTATTTTTTATACAGCAGGTTCTTATTAGTTACCTGTTTTATACATATTAGTGTATATATGTCAATCACAATCTCCCAATTCATCCCACCACCACCCCCTCCCCCTGCTTTCCCCCCTTGGTGTCCATACGTTTGTTCTCTACATCTGTGTCTCTATTTCTGCCTTGCAAACCGGTTCATCTGTACCATTTTTCTAGATTCCACAAATGTGCATTAATATACAATATTTGTTTTTCTCTTTCTGACTTACTTCACTCTGTATGACAGACTCTAGGTCCATCCACATCTCTACAAATGACCCAATTTCGTTCCTTTTTATGGCTGAGTAATATTCCATTGTATATATGTACCACATCTTCTTTATACATTTGTCTTTCGATGAGGTTGCTTCCATGAGTGGGCTCTTGTAAATAGTGTTGCAAGGGCCACAGTAATTTTAAAAATCCAAAACTTTCTTTTTACCACTTAAAAAATCCTAATGCACCCAACAAGGATTTTGAAATGGCCAGGGAACAGTTCGTGATACACAAAGGATATCTCTGTTTCTTAGCAAAGTGATAGAACATAAACACCTGCAACTCAACAGACTTGTGAGATACTTTCTTAATTGTGAAATAACGTTTAAATTATATTGATTTAGTGTTATTTTTTGCATTCAAAATCTCTGAAAAATTAATAATCCAAGTGTGGTATGAAGGGTACCATTTTATTAATTAGATTAGTGGGCTGCCAGAGCCGAATATTCCCCACTTTACCAGGCACAAGGGCTTCCTGTAGAATTCTACTAGACCAAGACAGGCCTTTCCTCTGAGCAATAGTGATAAAGTTGTCTAAATATGTGAACTGCAGTGTTTTTGTTTTCTTCAAGTAAAAAGTTGAAAGATGTGTTGGAGGATTTTGCGAGCAGACTTTTTGTTTCTTAATGACTATTTTGCCTCACAGAGAGACTGAGTGACTTGGCTGCTCTCAGAGGTGGCAGAGGCCCACTTGGGGGGTTACAGCCCTCATTTGCTGGGCTTGGGGCAAATATTCAATGAATATTGTTTAGTAATGAGTGTTAGTACAGTTGCAACATTTTTATACGTTTTAAGGTTGGCCCTTTGAACATTTGGATTTCATAGAATATATTAAAATGGTTTAAAACTCTATGGAGGGACTTTCCTGGTGGCACAGTGGTTAAGACTCTGTGCTCCCAGCGCAGGGGGCCCGGGTTCGATCCCTCGTCAGGGAACTAGATCCTACATGCATGCCGCAACCAAGAGTTCGCATGCCACAAATAAGGAGCTGGCGAACTGCAACGAAGGAGCCCGCCTGCTGCAACTAAGACCTGGTGCAACCAAATAAATAAATAAATATTAAAATAAAACTCTATGGAGTAAATATCTACCCCTTCCCCCATTTTTGACACTATAGTGAGATATTTTGAATTGCAAAGTCCCATAATGGCCCTTCTTTTTACTTATAACATTGTATAATTATGTAACAATGGGAAAGTGTTCAGAATAAGTCCTTCCTTTTATGTTTTTATGTTGTGTGAACACTATGGAATAAATCGATTTCTGTTGTCATTGCCATAGGTTATTCTTATCACATGTGGTTTTTCCAGTTACTATGCACATAGCATAATTTAAACCATTCAAGCACTGGAGTCAAGAGAACTGGTCTGAGTTCCAGCTTACTAAGCAGGTGGTGCTCAAAACACAGCCATGGGCAAAGGGCCGCAGAAGTCCATTCTCTGAAGTTGGTGTGTGATGTGTTAATTTATAGCCTAATTCTCCTGTTGACTTCTCAATTCACTGCATCATAAAGATTTTAGCTATAGCTAAAAAAGAAAAAAAGAAATCCAGAGACTGATACTTTCCTCATAATTTCCAGAGTTTTAACATGCAGGGTATATATAAAAAGTATATATATTTGGATTTCATATTATATCTGTTCCATATGACACATATAACATGCATATGTGACACATATACATAGAAAACATATTCATATGATAAAACTGTGGTACAGACTTCAGTAATTCATGTACAACCATCACTACTTTTGCCATATCCATATACCAAATGAACGTTTTTACCTAATATGTTTTTTTAAATCTTTATTGAAGTATAGTTGATTTACAATGTTGAGTTAGTTTCTCGTGTACAGCAAAGTGATTTAGTTTCATATATATATATATATATATATATATATATTCTTTTCATGTTCTTTTCCATTATGGTTTATTACAGGATATTGAATATACTTCCCTGTGCTATATAGTAGGACCTTGTTGTTTATCTATTTTATATATAGTAGTGTGTATCTGCTAATCCCAAACTCCTAATTTATCCCTCCCCCACCCCTTTTCCCCTTTGGTAACCATAAGTTTGTTTTCTATGTCTGTGAGTCTGTTTCTGTTTTGTAAATAAGTTCGTGTCATATTTTAGATTCCACATATAAGTGATATCATATGATATTTGTCTTTGTCTTACTTACTTCACTTAGTATGATAATCTATAGGTCCATCCATGTTGCTGCCAATGGCATTATTTCATTCTTTTTTATGGCTGAGTAGTGTTCCATTGTATATATGTACCACGTCTTCTTTATCCATTCATCTGTCAAGGGAATTTAAATTGCTTCCATGTCTTGGCTATTGTAAATAGTGCTGCTATGAACATTGGGGTGCATGTATCTTTTGAATTATATGCCCAGGAATGGGATTGCCGGATCACATGGCAACTCTGTTTTTAGTTTTTTGAGGAACCTCCATACTGTTTTCCATAGTGGCTGCACCAATTTACATTCCCACCAACAGTGTAGGAGCCCTAATATGTTTCTTTTTTTTTTATTATTAAGATACCATATAATCCACCATTTTATTTATTTATTTTTTATTTATTTATGGCTGTGTTGGGTCTTCGTTTCTGTGCGAGGGCTTTCTCTAGTTGCTGCAAGCGGGGGCCACTCCTCATCGCGGCGCGCGGGCCTCTCACTATCGCGGCCTCTCTTGTTGCGGAGCACAGGCACCAGACGCGCAGGCTCAGTAATTGTGGCTCATGGGCCCAGTTGCTCCGCGGCATGTGGGATCCTCCCAGACCAGGGCTCGAACCCGCGTCCCCTGCATTGGCAGGCAGATTCTCAACCACTGCACCACCAAGGAAGCCCCCTAATATGTTTCTTTAAATTGATGCACATTTCAAAATTTAAATAAAATGATGCTCAGTCCTAAGTGCAGGGTGCATTTATCACTGGTGGTGATTATGGACACAGCACTAAATAACAGAGAATCAATCACAAGTGAGAGAGATGGCCCCTTCCCCAGGTTCTTTCAGCCTCTGTAGGTATCACAGATAGAAAGTCTCAGTTTGGAACTTTGGACAAAACAAGTACATCTTTTGACAACAGAAGAGTAAGTCTCAGACCCAGAGCCTCCACCGAACAGTAGGATTTAGCTAAAATTCAGTAATGCTACTTTGTTTTCATTGTACTGACCCCAGTATATAAAAGGGGGGGGAAAAAGCAATAACATAGAAAAAAAAGTTTTGTGATCACATTCTCCTTTATTTATTTATTTATTTATTTTATTTTGGACGGGCTGTGTGGCCTGCAGGGTCTTAGTTCCCCGACCAAGTACTGAACCCAGCCCCCGCAGTGAAGGCGCCGAGTCCTAATCACTGGACCACCAGGGAATTCCTAACATTCTCCTTTAAGAACATAAATTGTTAAAGTTAATTTTATTTAAAAAGACATAAGTGAACATGTGAGAATTTACCATGTTAGTACTACTTTAATTTAATCTAAGCAATTCATAATTATTATAGGGATTTTTCAAATAGCCATGCTGGAACTCAGAAAAGAAATAGGAACACCAGGTAAAGAAGCCAGGTCTTTCTAGTATTTTGCTTTTTACTCAAATATTGAGACTATTTTACATAACTAATTATAAGTTGCTATATAACTATGGTTATGGCAATTATAAGTTTGATTAATGTGTAGGATCAAAAACTGCAAATACAATAAGCTTTTGGTTCTCTTGCTAATCCTCCTTCACAAACCCAGATATACATCTGAATATGCAACAGGCACGGATTGGGTGACAGCCTCAGAACAGAGATTGGGAGCAAGAGGGCAGCCAGGCACAAAGGAGAAGCCATTCCAAACGGGGCACCAGCCTGCAGGCAAACGGAGCCCTTCATGCATGCGCGCTGTGAGGAGACTGTGGTCTATATATACAGTCATTGCATGACAGCAACTGCCAGGGCTACCTACTGGTGTTGGTGACATTCCAGAGCGTTCTATTGGTGTTGGTGACATTCCAGAGCGCTCCATGCAGTCTCACTTGTGGGGCATGCATTTTCCATAAGAGTGAGACACTTCATCTATTTGCCTGCTTTCAGATGGTGTTTAACTCTCTGCTTTAACTTGAAAGGGGAAAAGAATCGCTACCAAAAGTGTAAGAATGTATTGTTGTAGTTGTCGATGTTTGCTCCAGCAACTATAGCTTGTGAAAGGGGCCCAACTCCATGGAAGAAAGGGACATTATAAGTCCCAACTCCATGACTGAGACTTTGGGCAAGTTGCCTTACATTTGGGTGTCTCCATTTCCTGACCTGTAAGATGGGTTCAATAATACATACCCATCTGACTTAGGTTGTTGTTGACCTAATTAATCTCCGAATACCCTTTTCACTGTAAAATGTCTGTGATCTGCGTTCTAAGATTACACAGATGAACTAATTTCCTTTCATTGGGGTATTTTCCTAGGAAAATGGTTATGGTTTCCTGTCTTCCCTTTTGGAATCTCTTAAGTAACACTCCACGTCTAAGCTCCTGGTGGTGATTTCTGACACACGCAGCAGTGAGCGGTAGCTTGCAGTGAGCAGCGTCTGGGAGCGAGACTTTAGTTCTCTGACCGGGAATCGAACCCTGGTTGCCCGGGTGGAAACCAGGAATCTTAACTGCTAGACCACAGGGCCAGCAGCCAGAATCTAAATCCCCAGTCCCTGTCTACCTTGAAAGGAGGGATCTGACAAGGAGACAGAAGGTATAGAGGAAAGTAAAGTGCTTATTAGGAAAGAAGAGTACATGCAGAAAGATACATGGGCGAACTCAGTGAGAGAGTCCTGAGAGTCGCACCTTTGGGAAGTTTAAATCCTTTATAAGGGGGCAGTCTTCTGGGTCTTTGTCTTCTTCTTGACCAGTCGTATTTCTTTGACTCCATGGCTAATTTGTCTCAGGACCCTCCCCTGGGTGCGAATGCACCCCTCAGTCAAGATGGTGTCGGTGGCATTCCATTGCAAAGGCGTCTGGGAGGGAAAATAGCAAGACTCATTATGGTCTGGCATCCCCTGCCTTTTTGACCCCATGGAGGCTTTCTGCATATGTGTAGTGTTTCCCTTGCCCCAAGGATGAGAAGTGTATGACCTCTTGATCTTTTAACAAGGTTTAGTCCCTCTCTGTTCCTGCCATAGAAGTGTCCAATGTCCGGCTATTTGCCCTATTCCTGTTGTTGTTTCTTACATCGAAGTGCAGATCTTGAAATGCAGACAGGAGGCTGGTAGTGAATGTCCGGCCTGGAGCCCATCTATTTGTCATCCCAGGAAGTGTGAACAGGAGGCCAGTTGTAAACTTCTAGCCTGGAGCCCATCTATCTCCTGCCTCAGTGGGCTCACAATGACTAATGTCCTGCCGAGTTCCATAGTCCACACAGGTGGCATCCAGGCGATGTGACTCTGGGAGGTGATGTGGGAAACTGTAAGATAAGGTGACACCGGGAAGATATTTTATCAAAACGCCAAAGTGTGAGAAAGCATATCCTCCTTCGCATTTCAACACATTTATGTCACTTGGGTGACAGCTCTTAAGCAGCAGTGCACTGGCAGCTGCTAAGCTGGCTTGTCACATGTCCACGGATTCAGCCGGAAAAGAGACAGTGAACCCAAACTCACTCAGGCAGTGTAGTCCTTACAGAGACAGCAAAAGTAAGACCAGCGTGATGTCAGCTCCCATGTCCTTAGTCCCACAGTTTGACACTGAACCAGAAGGGCCAGATGACAGGCCGTGGGTCGCTCTGTCATTGAAGAACCAACTTTAAACCACAGCCAAGCAATTTTGTAGACTTTACACAGAAGCCTGCAGCTGTACCCTAAGTGTGATCAAGGTGGGAATTCCAGCTGCACCAGAGCCAGGGAGGCAGATGGAAAATTGCCTCTTGGCGGCTCCTCCTCAGGCTGCTTGTCTTGTCATGTCCCAGGGAAAATCCCAGGACATTCTGCCAAGACTCATTTCAGACTTCAGCCAAACCTTGGCCCATGCGGGCTCCATGGAGATGTGCAAGGTCACCGCCACGGCAGAGCCATTCCCCTACACCTGCACTGCCTGACCTTTCATGGATCCAGCTAGCTAAGAATTCTTTTTATTTTATTTTTTCTATTTTTTGGCCGCGCTGTGGCGCGGCCTGTGGGATCTTAGTTCTCCGACCAGGTATGGAACCTGCGCCCTTTGCAATGGAAGCGCAGCATCTTAACCATTGGACCACCAGGGAAGTCCCTAAGAATTATTTTTAGAAGCACAGGCCATCCCATCAGATGCCCCGTCAGTCATTGTACTGATAGGGGCTTGGACAAAAACCCTTTCTATGTGTTTTGAGTGAAATCAGATGAGAGTGACTGTGGCTACGACTCCCAGTAGAACAATCACACCTGCCTGGAGGACAGACTGCAGCCAGGATCTTGATCCAGAGCCAAGCCAGCCAAATATGTCATTTAATCCAGATGCAGCAAGAGGTGTTGGCAACTGCACACACCCTGACTTAGTGGCCAGCAGGAAGTCCAGGGTGATGGGATTGTCCATCCCCAGTCACGCTAGAGAGTGTAGACTGGTTCATGTGTGGCAGGCAAGTATAGGCTTGATGTCCATGTCAGAAGTGGTACCCTACTGGGCCATAAACTGTAGCAGAAGTGTATCATTTATTACGACAGGAGTAAACCAGTTTTATGTCCCTTATGATAGAAACTCAACCGAATTAAACAGTTCCTACCTCAGCCAGCTCAGCCCCCTGCCACAGCCTGCTCAGGGGGAACTAGATTCTACTAATAGGTTTGTAGCGACCTCAGCAGCAGCATTTTGTTGCCTTGGGGTCCAGGACAAGGTTACCACAGCATTCGGAAATGATAGGACAGGTCAGGGCTCCTGCAGGCAAGAGCCAAGAGAGCCTAATGGTGCCCCCCACCCATGCCAACCCCTGGGTCTAAGGTGTTGCTTTCCCACCAGCCCAGGTTGTCACTCTCCTTTTGTGGTCATGTGATGGGTACCCCCAGTCTCCGAAGCGCCCACATCTTCTAATCTCCCCATGTCTTCCCCACACTGTGCGTCTAGGCTCATCCTAAGATGGCCCAGTGGTTTCCTTCTTTGTATACCTTGTGCCCTCCTAGATCATCTTCCGCCTCCGGACGTGTGCACCCCTCCAGGACCAACTTAGAAATTGTCACCTCATACCTATGATCATCATTAACCCAGAGTGAAGAGAAACACCAAGTTAGTAGCTCCAACCTCCCATCTCTTCTGGGCCACTTGCCAAGTCCCGGGTTCTTGCAGGTCGGTGTGGAAGGGAACAGGCAGAATGAAAAGGACTACTTGGGTGGTTTGGGTCTCTTACAGTCAGTCTGGGCCTCTTTCCCTTCCCCCGAACTTCATAATTAAAACATTTTCTCCAAATGGGAAGTTCTCTTGTGGAGAATTGCCACATCTAGAGCTCATACTGCCTGTTTTTTGGGTTTTTAAAAAATTTTTTTGCCGCGCAGCACGGCTTGCAGGATCTTAGTTCCCTGACCAGGGGAACTGGTCCCTGCAGTGGAAGCAGGGAGTCCTAACCACTGGACCACCAGGAAGTTCCAAATACTGCCTGTTTTAAATGTATGCGCCACTGGAAACTGAGCCCTGCTGGCCCACTTATCTTTTTTTAAAATTAATTTTTATTGGAGGAGAGTTGATTTACAGTGTTGTGTTAGTTTCTGCTGTACAGCAAAGTGAATCAGTTATACATATACATATATCCACTCTTCTTTTTTTTTTTTGGCTGCGTCAGGTCTTATTTTCGGCACACGGGATCTTTCGTTGAGGTGTGCGGGCTCTTCGTTGCAGTGCATGGGCTTCTCTCTAGTTGTGGCACGTGGGCTCCAGAGCAGGCAGGCTCAGTAGTTGTGGCACGCGGGCTCTCTAGTTGTAGTGCACAGGCTCAGTAGTTGTGGCACACGGGCTTAGTTAACCCGCGGCATGTGGGATCTTAGTTCCCTGACCAGGGATCGAACTCACGTTCCCTGCACTGGGAGGTGGATTCTTAAGCACTGGACCACCAGGGAAGTCCCTATCCACTCTTTATTAGATTCTATTCCCATATAGGTCATTACAGAGTATTGAGTAGAGTTCCCTGCACTATACAGTAGGTTCTTATTCGTTATCTATTTTATATATAGTAGTGTGTATATGTCAATCTCCCAATTTATCTCTACCCCTGCCTTCCCCCTTGGTAACCATAAGTTTCTTTTCTACATCTGTGACTGTATTTCTGTTTTGTAAATAGGTTCATTTGTACCATTTTTAAAGATTCCACATATAAGCAATATCGTATGATATTTGTCTTTGTCTGACTTCACTCATTATGACAGTCTGTAAGTCTATCCATGTCGCTGCAAATGGCATTATTTCATTCTTTTTTATGGCTGAGTAATATTCTATTGTATATATGTACCACATTCTTTTTAAATTAAATGAGTCTTTCTATTTAGACTCATTTATTTTATTTTATTTATATTTTCACTCTTTTTTTAAACATCTTAATTGGAGTATAACTGCTTTACAATGTTGTGTTAATTTCTGCTGTATAACAAAGTGAATCAGCTATACATATACATATATCCTCATATCTCCTCCCTCTTGCACTTCCCTCCCACCCTCCTTATCCCACCCCTCTAGGTGGTCACAAAGTGCCGAGCTGATCTCCCTGAGCTATGCGGCTGCTTCCCACTAGCTATCTGTTCTACATTTGGTAGTGTATATAAGTCAATGCTACTCTCTCACTTCGTCCCAGCTTACCCTTCCCCCTCCCTGGGTCCTCAAGTCCATTCTCTACCTCTGCATCTTTATTCCTGTCCTGCCCCTAGGTTCATGAGAACAATTTTTTTTTTTAGATTCCATATACATGTGTTAGCATACGCTATTAGTTCTTCTTTTTCTGACTTACTTCACTCTGTATGACAAACTCCAGGTCCATCCACCTCACTACAAATAACTCAAATTTCATTTCTTTTTATGGCTGAGAAATATTCCATTGTATATATGTGCCACATCTTCTTTATCCTTTCATCTGTTGATGGACACTTAGGTTGCTTCCATGTCCTGGCTATTGTAAATAGTGCTGCAATGGCCATTGTGGTACATGCCTCTTTTTGAATAATGGTTTTCTCAGGCTATATGCCCTGTAGTGGGATTGCTGGGTCGTATGGTAGTCCTATTTTTAGTCTTTTAAGGAACCTCCATACTGTTCTCCCTAGTGGCTGTATCAATTTGCATTCCCACCAACAGTGCAAGAGGGTTCCCTTTTCTCCACACCCTCTCCAGCATTTATTGTTTGTAGATTTTTGATGATGGCCATTCTGACCGGTGTGAGGAGATACCTCATTGTAGTTTTGATTTGCATTTCTCTAATGATTAGTGATGTTGAGCATTCTTTCATGTGTTTGTTGGCAATCTTTACATCTTCTTTTGAGAAATGTCTATATAGGTCTTCTGCCCATTTTTGGATTGGGTTGTTTGTTTTTTTGATATTGAGCTGCATGGGCTGCTTATATATTTTGGAGATTAATCCTTTGTCAGTTGCTTCATTTGCAAATATTTTCTCCCATTCTGAGGGTTGTCTTTTCTTCTTGCTTATGGTTTCCTTTGCTGTGCAAAAGCTTTTAAGTTTCATTAGGTCCCATTTGTTTATTTTTGTTTTTATTTCCATTTTTCTAGGAGGTGGGTCAGAAAGGATCTTGCTGTGATTTATGTCATAGAGTGTTCTGCCTATGTTTTCCTCTAAGAGTTTTACAGTGTCTGGCCTTACATTTAGGTCTTTAATCCATTTTGAGTTTATTTTTGTATACAGTGTTAGGGAGTATTCTAATTTCATTCTTTCACATGTAGCTGTCCAGTTTTCCCAGCACCACTTATTGAAGAGGCTGTCTTTTCTCCATGGTATATTCTTGCCTCCTTTATCAAAGATAAGGTGACCATAGGTGTGTGGGTTTATCTCTGGGTTTCTATCCTGTTCCATTGATCTGTATTTCTGTTTTTGTGCCAGTACCATATTGTCTTGATTACTGTAGCTTTGTAGTATAGTCTGAAGTCAAGGAGCCTGATTTCTCCAGCTACATTTTCCCTTCTCAAGACTGCTTTGGCTCTTCGGGGTCTTTTGTGTTTCCATACAAATTGTGCAATTTTTTGTTCTAGTTCTGTGAAAAATGCCATTGGTAGTTTGATAGGGATTGCATTGAATCTGTAGATTGCTTTGGGTAGTAGAGTCATTTTCACAGTGTTGATTCTTCCAGTCCAAGAACATGGTATATCTCTCCATCTGTTTGTATCATCTTTAATTTCTTTCATCAGTGTCTTATAGTTTTCTGCATACAGGTCTTTTGTCTCCTTAGGTAGGTTTATTCCTAAGTATTTTATTCCTTTTGTTGCAGTGGTAATTGGGAGTGTTTCCTTAATTTCTCTTTCAGATTTTTCATCATTAGTGTATAGGAATGCAAGTGATTTCTGTGCATTAATTTTGTATCCTGCTACTTTACCAAATTCATTGATTAGCTCTAGTAGTTTTCTGGTAGAGTCTTTAGGGTTCACTATGTATAGTATCAAGTCATCTGCAAACAGTGACAGTTTTACTTCTTCTTTTCCGATTTGGATTCCTTTTATTTCTTTTTCTTCTCTGATTGCTGTGGCTAAAACTTCCAAAAGCATGTTGAATAATAGTGGTGAGAGTGGGCAACCTTGTCTTGTTCCTGATCTTAGTGGAAATGGTTTCAGATTTTCATCATTGAGAATGGTCTTGGCTGTGGGTTTGTCATTTAAGGCCTTTATTATGTTGAGGTAGGTTCCCTATATGCCTACTCTCTGGAGAGTTTTTATCATAAATGGGTGTTGAATTTTGTCAAAAACTTTTTCTGCATCTATTGAGATGATCATATGGTTTTATCCTTCAGTTTGTTAATATGGTGTATCACATTGATTGATATGTGTATATTGAAGACTCCTTGCATTCCTGGGATAAACCCCACTTGATCATGGTGTATGATCATTTTAATGTGTTGTTGGATTCTGTTTGCTAGTATTTTGTTGAGGATTTTTGCATCTATGTTCATCAGTGATATTGGCCGGTAGTTTTCTTTTGTTGTGACATCTTTGTCTGGTTTTGGTATCAGAGGGATGGTGGCCTGGTAGAAAGAGTTTGGGAGTGTTCCTCCCTCTGCTATATTTTGGAAGAGTTTGAGAAGGATAGGTGTTAGCTCTTCTCTAAATATTTGATAGAATTCGCCTGTGAAGCCATCTGGTCCTGGGCTTTTGTTGGTTGGAAGATTTTTAATCACAGTTTCAATTTCAGTGCTTGTGATTGGGGGTCTGTTTATATTTTCTAATTCTTCGTGGTTCAGTCTCAGAAGGTTGTGCTTTTCTATGAATTTGTCCTTTTCTTCCAGGTTCTCCATTTTATTGGCATATAGTTGCTTGTAGTAATCTCTCATGATCCTTTGTATTTCTTCAGTGTCAGTTGTTACTTCTCCTTTTTCATTTCTAATTTTGTTGATTTGAGTCTTCTCCTTTTTTTCTTGATGAGTTTGGCTAATGTTTTATCAATTTTGTTTATCTTCTCAAAGAACCAGCTTTTAGTTTTATTGATCTTAGCTATTGTTTCCTTCATTTCTTATTCATTTATTTCTGATCTGATCTTCATAATTTTTTTCCTTCTGCTAACTTTCGGGTTTTTTTGGTTCTTCTTTCTCTAATTGCTTTAGGTGTAAGATTAGGTTGTTTATTTGAGATGTTTCTTGTTTCTTGAGGTAGGATTGTATTGCTATAAACTTCCCTCTTAGAATTGCTTTTGCTGCATCCCATAGGTTTTTTTTTTTTTAATTTTTTGTTTTTTTTTAATGATATTCTTGTCTGCTTACATTCTTTTTATTTATGTATGTATGTATGGCTGTGTTGAGTCTTCGTTTCTGTGCGAGGGCTTTCTCCAGTTGTGGCAAGCGGGGGCCACTCTTCATCGCGGTGCGCGGGCCTCTCACTATCGCGGCCTCTCGTTGCGGAGCACAGGCTCCAGACGCGCAGGCTCAGTAATTGTGGCTCACGGGCCGAGTCCCTCCGCGGCATGTGGGATCCTCCCAGACCAGGGCTCGAACCCACGCCTCCTGCATTGGCAGGCAGTTTCTCAACCACTGCGCCACCAGGGAAGCCCCATCCCATAGGTTTTGGGTTGTCGTGTTTTCATTGTCATTTGTTTCTAGGTATTTTTTGATTTCCCCTTTGATTTCTTCAGTGATCTCTTGGTTATTTACTAGTATTGTTTAGCCTCCATGTGTTTGTATTTTTTACAGATTTTTTCCTGTAATTGATATCTAGTCTCATAGCGCTGTGGTCAGAAAAGATACTTGATACGATTTCAATTTTCTTGAATTTACCACGGCTTGATTTGTGACCCAAGATATGATCTATCCTGGAGAATGTTCCATGAGCACTTGAGAAGAAAGTGTATTCTGTTGTTTTTGGATGTAATGTCCTATAAATATCAATTAAGTCCATCTTGTTTAACCTGTCATTTTAAGCTTGTGTTTCCTTATTTATTTTCATTTTGGATGATCTGTCCGTTGGTGAAAGTGGGGTGTTAAAGTCCCCTACTATGATTGTGTTACTGTTGATTTCCCTTTTTATGACTGTTAGCATTTGCCTTATGTATTGAGGTGCTCCTATGTTGGGTGCATAAATATTTACAATTGTTATATCTTCTTCTTGGATTGATCCCTTGATCATTATGTAGTGTCCTTCTTTGTCTCTTGTAATAGTCTTTATTTTAAAGTCTATTTTGTCTGACATAAGAATTGCTACTCCCGCTTTCTTTTGATTTCCATTTGCATGGAATATCTTTTTCCATCCCCTCACTTTCAGTCTGTATGTGTCCCTAGGTCTGAAGTGGGTCTCTTGTAGACAGCATATATACGGATCTTGTATCCATTCAGCCAGTCTATGTCTTTTGGTTGGAGCATTTAATCCATTTACATTTAAGGTAATTATCGATATGTATGTTCCTATTACCATTTTCTTAATTGTTTTGGGTTTGTTATTGTAGGTCTTTTCCTTCTCTTGTGTTTCCTGCCTAGAGAAGTTCCTTTAGGATTTGTTGTAAAGCTGGTTTGGTGGTGCTGAATTCTGTTAGCTTTTGCTTGTCTGTAAAGGTTTTAATTTCTCCATTGAACCTGAATGAGATCCTTGCTGGGTCGAGTAATCTTGGTTGTAGGTTTTTCCCTTTCATCACTTTAAATATGTCCTGCCACTCCCTTCTGGCTTGCAGAGTTTCTGCTGAAAGATCAGCTGTTAATCTCATGGGGATTCCCTTGTATGTTATTTGTTACTTTTCCCTTGCTGCTTTTAATATTTTTCTTTGTATTTAATTTTTGATAGTTTGATTAATATGTGTCAACATGTTTCTCCTTGGATTTATCCTGTATGGGACTCTGTATTTCCAGGGCTTGATCGACTATTTCCTTTCCCATATTAGGGAAGTTTTCAACTATAATCTCTTCAAATATTTTCTCAGTCCCTTTCTTTTTCTCTTCTTCTGGGACCCCTATAATTCAAATGTTGGTGTGTTTAATGTTGTCCCATAGGTCTCTGAGACTGTCCTCAATTATTTTCGTTCTTTTTTCTTTATTCTGCTCTGCAGTAGTTTATTTCCATTATTTTATCTTCCAGGTCACTTACCACATGGCTGCTGAATCAACTAGCCCTGAAAATGCATGGCACTGGAGCGTGGGGTCCATACCCACCATTGCTGGCAGTCAGAGAGTGCGAGAGAGGGTCAGGAGCGGCAATGCAGTGTCCTAAGGCGTTTTTATATTTCTTAAGACTTTACTGTTGTCATTTTCTATATTTTATTGAACTTGTTATATATTCAGTACTTTTCAATTCATTGCAGTCATTATTTCTTCTATTGCTCAAACTGTCCAGTTTAGAAGGAGCCAGTTGGAACGCTTTCACATTGGCTTCTGTCTTTTTTCTTTTATTATTGAAATTTTCAGATAGATTTAAAGTAGAAAATAGTAAAACACACACACACACACAAAAACCGTGCATGGCTCTATTCCTAAGCTTCAACAATTAATACCATTTTGCCAATTTTGTTTGCTCTTTTCTCCTCACCCACTTTTTTCACTGGGGCATATTAAAGCAATCCCAGCCATCCTGTCATTGCACAGATAAATACCTCATTCTGTATCCCTAACTCATAGGTACATTATATAAGGAACCACAGGGCCATTATATTTACTTAATAAGATTAACAATAATTCTTTATATTATCTAATACTCAGTCCATATTCAAATTTCCATGATTGTCTTTAAACTATCTATTTACAGTAGCTTTGTTAAATCTATATCCAAAGGTCATTTATTGCTACTGGATGTTTTTCTCTTGAGTCTCCTTTCCTGTAAATCCACTATACACCCCTACCCCCCAATTTTAAAGACCATTGATTTATTGGAGAAACTAAATCATTTGTCTGATTGACAAATGGATTTAGATGATTGCTTCTTTTTTTAAATAATTTTTTTAAAATATCTTTTATTTTATTATTTATTTATTTTGGCTGTGTTGGGTTTTCGTTGCTGTGGGCAGGCTTTCTCTAGTTGCGGCAAGTGGGGGCTGCTCTTCATTGTGGTGCACGGGCTTCTCATTGTGGTGGCTCCTCTAGTTGCAGAGCACGGGCTCTAGGCACGTGGGCTTCAGTAGTTGTGGCACGCAGGCTCAGTAGTTGTGGCTCGTGGGCTCTAGAGCGCAGGCTCAGTAGTTGTGGCGCACGGGCTTAGCTGCTCCGCGGCATGTAGGATCTTCCTGGACCAGGGCTCGAGCCCGCGTCCCCTGCATTGGCAGGTGGACTCTCAACCACTGCGCCACCAGGGAAGTCCTGATGATTGCTTCTTTAAGGTGGTTTTTATTGTGTTTTCCCCTCCCCATGTTTCCTGTTCACTGGCATTTAGAGCTAGAGGCTTGAGTAGATTCAGTTTAATTATTTTTTAAGGGAAAGAATCATTTCATGCAGTGTTATGCACTTTCTTTTGCATTTCATCATGTGTGATTTTATCTTTTTAACTGATGCTGGGATTGATTTGTGTTTGTTGGTGACCTCAGCCTGATCCCTCCATTGTAGCATTTCCTACCAGCCTTTCTCCTGTTGATTTTAGCAGCCACTGAAGATAATTGTCTAAATTCATTATTTCAGTAGTGGTTGGAAAGTAGTGGTCTAATTCTAGCAATCAGTCTGCATTCATTAGCTGGGATTATTTTATAAAGGAGACCTTTTCCTTCCAGCTACTATTTTCATCCTGAAATATGTTTCATGAAAAGAAAGTCAGGATTTACAAACAGAAATAGACTCACAGACATAGAAAACAAACTTATGGTTACCAAAGGGGATAGCAGGGTTGGGGGGAGGGAGAGATAAATTCGGAGTTTGGGATTAATGTATGCATACTACTATATATAAAATAGGTAAGCAACAAGGACCTACTGTGTAGCACAGGGAACCATACTCAATATCTTATAATAACCTATAATGGAAAAGAATCTGAAAAATTATGTATATAATATATATATATACACATACACATGTGTGTGTAAATGAATCGCTTTGCCATACTCTTGAAACTAACACAATATTGTAAATTAACTATAATTCAGTTAAAAAAAAGAGTTAATGTTAAAAAACAAAAGGATACTTTTTTATCATTTATTAATTTTCAGAGAATTGGTTTCCTAGAGACCTTCATTGTTTAATATCATTAGGAATTCATGGATTTTTATGTATTTAATGTGTATCCATTGTGATTAAAAAATGTTTTTTTACTGTAGTTGGTTTACAATATTGTGTTAGTTTCATGTACAGCAAAGTGACTCAGTTACATTTTTTTCAGATTATTTTCCATTATAGGTTATTACAAGATATTGAATATAGTTCCCTGTGCTATACAGTAAATCCTTGTTACTTATCTATTTTATATATAGTAGTGTGTATCTATTAGTCCCATACTCCTAATTTATCCCTCTTCCCCCCCCCCCTTCCCCCTATGATAATTATAAGTTTGTTTTCTATGTCTGTGAGTCTGTTTCTGGGTTTGTTTTTTAAAATTTATTTATTTTTATTTATTTTTGGCTGCATTGGATCTTTGTTGCTGAGTGCAGGCTTTCTCTACTTGCGGCGAGCGGGGGCTACTCTTTGTTGCAGTGTGCGGGCTTCTCATTGCGGTGGCTTCTCTTGTTGTGGAGCACGGGCTCTAGGCGAGCGGGCTTCAGTAGTTGTGGCTCGCGGGCTCTAGAGCACAGGCTCAGTAGTCAGAAACAGGGAAGCCATGTTTCTGTTTTGTAAATAGATTCATTTGTATTATTTTTTAGATTCCACCTACAAGTGATATCATATGATATTTGTCTTTCTCTGTCTGACTTACTTCACTTAGTATGATATTCTCTAGGTCCATCCATGTTGCTGTTGCAGTATTTCATTTTCTGAGCCTGGGTAGTATTCCACTGTATATAAATACCACATCTCTTAAGCCAGTAGTCTGTTGATGGACACTTGGGTTGCTTCCATGTCTTGGCTATTGTAAATAGTGCTGATATAAGCATTGGGGTGCATATATTTTTTTGAATTAGAGTTTTCATCTTTTCCAGATATATGCCCAGGAGTGGGATTGCTGGATCATAAGGTAGTTCTATTTTTAGTTTTTTAAGGAACCTCTGTACTGTTTTCCATAGTGGCACCAATTTACACTCCCACCAACTGTATAGGAGGGTTCCCTTTTCTCCACACCCTCTCCAGTATTGATTATTTGTAGCATTGTGATTTTTTTGATGCTCAAATTGTGCCATTTTATTTATTTATTAAAACATTTTTTAAATTTTAATTTTAATTAATTAATTAATTTATTTGGCTGTTTTGGGTCTTCGTTGCTGCACTCGGGCTTTCTCTAGTTGTGGCTAGTCGGGGGCTACTCTTCGTTGTGGTGCATGGGCTTCTTATTGCACTGGCTTCTCTTGTTATGGAGCACAGGCTCTAGGCACGTGGGTATCAGTAGTTGTGGCATGTGGGCTCAGCAGTTGTGGCTCGCGGACTCTAGAGAGCAGGCTCAGTAGTCATGGCGCACGGGCTCAGTTGCTCCGTGGCATGTGGGATCTTCCCGGACCAGGGCTCGAACCCGTGTTCCCTGCATTGGCAGGTGGATTCTTAACCACCGTGCCACCAGGGAAGTCCTTTATATATATTTTTTTAAATTAATCTTTTTTGGAGTATAGTTGCTTTACAATGTTGTGTTAGTTTCTACTGTACAGCAAAGTGAATCAGCTGTATGTATACATATATCCCCTCTCTTTTGGATTTCCTTCCCATTTAGGTCACCACAGAGTGTTGAGTAGAGTTCCCTGAGCTATACAGTAGGTTCTCATTAGTTACCTATTTTATACATAGTATCAGTAGTGTATATATGTCAATCCCAATCTCCCAGTTCATCCCACCCTCTTGGTGTCCATACATTTGTTCTCTACATCTGTGTCTCTATTTCTGCTTTGCAAATAAGATCATCTATACCATTTTTCTCAATTCCACATATATGTGTTAATATAGGATATTTGTTTTTCTCCTTCAGACTTACTTCACTCTGTATGACAATCTCTAGGTCCATCCACATCTCTACAAATGACCCAGTTTGCTCCTTTTTATGGCTGAGTAATATTCCGCTGTATATATGTACCACATCTTCTTTATCCATTCCTCTGTTGATGGACATTTAGGTTGCTTCCATATCCTGGCTACTGTAAATAGTGCTGCAATGAACATTGGGGTGCATGTATTTTTTAAATTATGGAAGTTCTCTGGGTATATGCCCAGTAGTGGGATTGCTGGGTCATATGTTAGTTCTATTTTTTAGTTTTTTAAGGAACCTCCAGACTGTTCTCTATAGTGTCCGTATCAATTTACATTCCCACCAACAGGGCAAGAGGGTTTCCTTTTCTCCACACCCTCTCCAGCATTTATTGTTTGTAGATTTTTTTTTATGATGGCCATTTTGACTTGTGTGAGATGATACTTCATTGTAGTTTTGATTTGCATTTCTCTAATACTTAGTGATGTTGAGCACCTTTTCATGTGTTTGTTTTTTTTTTTAATTTTATTTATGGCTGTGTTGGGTCTTTGTTTCTGTGCGAGGGCTTTCTCTAGTTGCGGCAAGTGGGGGCCACTCTTCATCGCAGTGCGTGGGCCTCTATTGCAGCCTCTCTTGCTGCGGAGCACAGGCTCCAGATGCGCAGGCTCAGCAGCTGTGGCTCACAGGCCTAGCTGCTCCGCGGCATGTGGGATCTTCCCAGACCAGGGCTCGAACCCGTGTCCCCTGCATTGGCAGGCAGATTCTCAACCACTGCGCCACCAGGGAAGCCCTTCATGTGTTTTTTGACCATCTGTATGTCTTCTTTGGAGAAATGTCTGTTTAGGTCTTCTGCCCATTTTTTGATTGGGTTGTTTGTTTGTTTTTTTTGGTATTTAGCTGCATGAGCTGTTTTGTATATTTTGGAGATTAATCCTTTGTACGTTGCTTTGTTTGTGAATATTTTCTCCCATTCTGAAGGTTGTCCTTTTGTCCTATTTATGGTTTCCTTTGCTGGGCAAAAGCTTTTAAGTTTGATTAGGTCCCATTTGTTTATTTTTGTTTTTATTTTCATCACTCTAGGCGGTGGGTCAAAAAAGACCTTGCTGCATTTTACATCAAGCAGTGTTCTGCCTATGTTTTCCTCTAAGAGTTTTACAGTGTCTGGCCTTACATTCAGGTCTTTAATCCATTTTGAGTTTATTTTTGTGTAAGGTGTTAGGGAGTTTTCTAATTTCATTGTTTTACATGTAGCTGTCCAGTTTTCCCAGCACCACTTATTGAAGAGGCTGTGTTTTCTCCATTGTGTATTCTTACCTCCTTTGTCATAGATTAGGTGACCATAGGTGTGTGGGTTTATCTCTGGGCTTTCTATCCTGTTTCATTGATCTATATTTCTGTTTTTGTGCCAATACCATACTGTCTTGATTACTGTAGCTTTGTAGTATAGTCTGAAGTCAGCAAGCCTGACTCCGCCAGCTCTATTTTTCTTTCTCAAAATTGCTTTGGCTATTCAGGTTTTTTTGTGTTTCCATACAAATTGTAAACTTTTCTGTTGTAGTTCTTTGAAAAATTCCATTGGTAGTTTGATAGAGATTGCATTGAATGTGTAGATTACTATGGGTATGATAGTCATTCTCTCAATATATATTTTTTAACATCTTTATTGGAGTATAATTGCTTTACAATGGTCTGTTAGTTTCTGCTTTATAACAAAGTGAATCAGCTATACATATACCTATATCCCCATATCTCCTCCCTCTTGCGTCTCCCTCCCTCCCACCCTCCCTATCCCACCCCTCTAGGTGGTCACAAAACACTGAGCTGATCTCCCTGTGCTATGTGGCTGCTTCCCACTAGCTATCTATTTTACATTCGGTAGTGTATATATGTCCATGCCACTCTCTTACTTCATTCCAGCTTACCCTTCCCCCTCCCCGTGTCCTCAAGTCCATTCTCTACATCTGCATGTTTATTCCTGTCCTGCCCTTAGGTTCATCAGAACCATTTTCTTTTTTAGCTTCCATGTATATGTGTTAGCATACAGTATTTGTTTTTCTCTTTCTGACTTCAGTCTGTATGTATATGTACCACGTTTTCTTTATCCATTCCTTCGTCGATGGGCATTTAGGTTGCTTCCATGTCCTGGCTACTGTAAATACCACTTATCTTTTATTTTTAGTTTTTTCTTTCATAAGTCCATTTTATTTTTTAATGGCATTCGCCCCTGAAATGTTCAGTGTATGGCCCCCAACCCAGTGATGTTTGCTAAAAGGTGGCACCATTTGGTGGTGACCGGGTGTATTTGGGGAATCCAAAATGTAGCACCACCCATCTAGGAGTCCTTGGATAGCATGTCCCCTCCTGACGTACAGACAAAGGGTGGCAGTGCCATGCCCTAAAAACACACCTACTGCAGTTGGTGCCCAGCCAACCTCATGCGACAGGAGGGAAGGGGCCTGGAGGGTCTATTGTCAAGATGGGCCAGGTCCAGTGCCCTGAAGCTCTCCTTGCCACCCAACTGTGTAACTGGCAGTCTCAGCACATTGGCCAGGCTTCTTTGGCTTTGTGTGCTGAAATCACCAGGTCTTGCTCTGGGGCCCAGTCCTGAACTATAGCAGAGTTACTGTACCCTGTGCAGCACTGTGTCCAGGCACCCATGGTCCTTACCTGGGCAGTGTGGGGCTAACCAGCTTGTTGATCCATTGCTGCAAATCCCGAAAGGGTCCCATTCCATGGACATCCACCACATGGGTCACAAACAGGGCTGTGGGTCTTGTGCGATCTGCTGCCATAATGTTTGTTCCCATGAAGGCTGGTCATCCAGTGGCCTTGATACCAGGCTACTGTCCATGAGTCCAGGGCAAGCTCCACAGCCTGCAACTCTGTCCATTGAGCGCAGTTCCCCTCTCCATGCACAGGTTTTCTTTTAACTTTTAATTTTGAAATAATAATAAATTCACATGAACTTGCAAAAAAAGTACAAAGGGGTTCCTGCACAAAAAAAAAGTACAAAGGGATTGCATGTATCTTTTACCCAGCTTTCCCATAACTATAGTACAATATCAAAATGAGGAAATTGACATTGGTACAATCCACTGACTTATTCATATTTCACAAGCTTTACATGCCGTGTGTGTGTGTGTGTGTGTGTGTGTGTGTGTGTAGTGCTGTGCAGTTCTATCATATGTGTAGATTCATGTAACCACTACACAGACACAGAACAGTTCCATCAGCACAAAGAGCCCTGTTCTGTGCCTTTATAGTCCCCCACCCCCCTCCCTGTCCCCTTGGCAACGACTAATCTTTTCTCCATTTCTATAATTGTGTTATTGCAAGAATGTTACATAAATAGAACCAAACAATATTAAACCTGTTGAGATTGGCTTTTTTCACTCATTACAGTTCCTTTGAGATCCAACTAAGTTGTTTCGTGTGTCAATGGTTTATTCCTTTTATTTATTTATTTATTTTATAATATTTATTTATTTATTTATTTAGGTTGCACCAGGTCTTAGTTGCAGCATGCGGGATCTTTAGTTGCAGCATGCAGGATCTTTAGTGGTGGCATTTGGACTTCTTAGCTGTGGCATGTGGACTTCTCAGTTGTGGAATGAGGACTTCTCAGCTGCGGCACGTAAACACTTAGTTGCAGTATGCACGCAGGATCTAGTTCCCAGACCAGGGATGGAACTGGGCCCCCAGCATTGGGAGCATGTAGTCTTACTCACTGGACCACCAAGGAAGTCCCAGTTTATTCCTTTTAATTGCTAAGTATATTCCATCATATGGATGTTACCACCATTTGTTTAACCATTCATTCACTGAAGGATATCTTGGATAATTCCAGTTTTAGGTATTATGAATAAAGCTGTTAAGACCGTTTCATATACAGGTTTTGGAGTGAACATAAGTTTTCATTTCTCTGGGATAAATGCCCAGGAATGCAATGCTGGGTCATATAGTAGTTGCAGGTTTAGTTTTATTTTTTTAATTTTTAAAAATAAATTTATTTATTTATCTTTGGCTGCATTGGGTCCTCACTGCTGTGCTCGGGCTTTCTCTAGTTGCAGCGAGTGGGGGCTACTCTTCATTGTGGTGCGTGGGCTTCTCACTGTGGTGGCTTCTCTTGTTGTGGAGCATGGGTTCTAGGCATGTGGGCTTCAGTAGTTGTGACATGCAGGCTCAGTAGTTGTGGCTCTTGGGCTCTAGAGCGCAGGCTCAGTAGTTGTGGCGCATAGGCTTAGTTGCTCCGTGGCATGTGGGATCTTCCCGGCCCAGGGATCGAACCCATGTCCCCTGCATTGGCAGGTGGATTCTAAACCACTGCGCCACCAGGGAAGTCCGTATGTTTAGTTTTATAAGAAACTGCCAAACTCAAATTATTTTCCAAAGTAGCTGTACCATTTGAAATTCTCTCCAGCAATGTGTAGGTGATCTCTGCATCCTCTCCAGTGTTTAGTGTTGTAACTATTTTTTATTTTAGCCATTTTGATAGTTGCGTAGGTGTATCTCACTGCGGTTTTCATTTGCATTTCCCTGATGGTTAATGATGTCCAACATCATTATTTGCCATCTGTATATCCTCTTTGGTAAAATGTCTCTTCATGTCTTCTGCCCATTTTCTAATTGGATTTTTTTGGTTTTCACTGTTGAGTTTTGAGTGTTCTTTACATATTTTAGATACAAGTCCTTTGTCAGATATACATCTTGCAATTATTTTCTCCCAGTATGTAGCTTGTGTTTTCATTCTCTTAACAGAGTCCCTCCCAAGGCGAAAATTTTTAATTTTGATGAAACCCAATTAGTCACATTTCCCTTTTATGGATTGCTTTTGGCATCATGTATAAGAACTCTTTGTCTAGCCTGATGTCCTGAAGATTTTCTCCTATGTTTTCTTTTAAAAGTTTTAAAGTTTTATGTTTTACATTTAAGTCCGTGATCCATTTCGAGTTAATTTTGTGTAAGGTGTGAGGTTCCAGGTTTTTTCCCATTGATATCCACTTGCTCCAGCGCCATTTGTTGACCAGGCTGTCCTTCTCCTGTTGAATTGCTTTCACTTCCTTGACAAAAGTCAATTGGGCGTACTTGTGTGGGTCTCTGTCTGGACTCTCCATTCTGTTCCATTGATCTATTTGCCTCTGCCAGTACCACACTCTCTTGATCCCCGTAGCTCTATAGTAAGCCTTAATATCAGGTGGAGTGGTTCCTCCTGCTTTTTTTCTTTTTCCAAAATTGTTTTAGCTATTTTAGCCTTTGCTTTTCCATATAAATTTTAGAAAAAGCTTATCTATATCGATGACATTTTCATAGTAATTGCATTAACCTATAGATCCGTTTGGGGGGAATTGACATTTCTTACCACGTTGAGTCTTCCAATCCATAACACGATGTATCTTTCCAGTTATTTAGAGCTCCTCTGATTTCCGTCATCAGTATTTTGTAATTTTTAGCATACAGACCCTGTACATGTTTTGTTAACTATATACCTAAGTATTTAATTTTTTTTGGAGCAATTGTTTATGGTATTGTGTTTTTACCTTTGATTACAATTAGTATATAGAAATGCCATTTGTGTGTTCATGTGTGTGTTTTCCAATAAAACTTTATTTACAAAAAGATGGGACTTCCCTGGCAGTCCAGTGGTTAAGACTCTGTGCTTCCATTGCAGGGGGCACGGGTTCGATCCCTGGTTGGGGAACTAAGATCCCATATGCCATGCAGCATGGCAAAAAAAACCAAACAATTTTATTTACAAAAAGAGACAGTGGCCCGTATTTGGTCACGGGCCACAGTTTGCCAGCCCTTACTCTAAGATATATTCAGAGTTTCTTCTCAAAGGCAGATTTCCATTATTAGTAAATTAACAAAAAGAGACAATTGTCTTTTACATTTAAAAAACTTTCTAATGTATAAATCTCATTAGTAATATTACTATGTGCCTGTGGCCTACAGGCACATAGGCTAATGCATATCTCCGTGGTTAAGCCATATACATTTTGAATCCCTTTTATACTGAAAATAATCTCTTTGATTTATTTTTCCCTGGATGAAATATTTAGACAGATCATGCATGGCCAGAAATGTAAGTAGCTTCTCTGTCTTTGTTACTGTGATGTTGTGATTTATAATAAGAAATATACATTTGGTCTTTACCCCCCAGTTTCTGGCACAGAGCTCCCAAAACCCTTGTAATTTCTTTGTTTGTTTTTGAAGGTTTTTTTAAAAATTAATTAATTCATTTTTGGCTGCATTGGGTCTTCGTTGCTGCACGCGGGCTTCCTCTAGTTGTGGCGAGCGGGGGCTACTCTTCATTGTGGTGTGTGGGCTTCTCATTTCTGTGGCTTCTCTTGTTGTGGAGCACGGGCTCTAGGCATGAGGGCTTCAGTAGTTGTGGTGCACAGGATCAGTAGTTGTGGCTCGCAGGCTCCAGAGCGCAGGCTCAGTAGTTGTGGCGCATGGGCTTAGTTGCTCTGCGGCATGTGGGATCTTCCTGGACCAGGGCTTGAACCCGTGTCCCCTGCATTGGCAGGCGGATTCTTAACCACTGCGCCACCAGGGAAGTCCCCTTGTAGTTTCTTAAGTGATAAGAGCACAGGAGAATCTTTTCTTCTAATATTTGGTCTTTCACCCTGGTTCCTGACACGGAGCTCCTAAATCCTTTGGAATTTCTAATGAGGTGGCTCTGGGTGGGCTCCTGGATGGTCACCAGAAAGACCAAACCATGATTAGAAGCTTGGCATTTTCAGCCCCAACCCCCATCCTCCAGAGAGGGGAGAGGGCTGGAAATGGAGTTAATGATCAGTCATGCCTACGTGAGGAAGCCTCCATAAAATCCCAATAGCATGGAGTTCTGGGAGCTTCCAGATGGGCGAACCATCCACATACCAGGAGGGTGATGCACCCCAGCTCCATGGGGATGAAACTCCTGTGCTCAGGACCCTCCCAGACCTCGCCCTGTGTGTCTCTTCATCTGGCTGTTCATCTGTATCCTTTATCATATCGTTTAATAAACTGATAAACGTGAGTGTTTCCCTGAGTTCTGTGAGCCTCTTTAGTGAATCCAAGGGGGAAGAGGTCGTGGGAATCTCCCATGTGTAGCTGAGTCAGACAGAAGTGGTGGGTAACCTGGGGACCTACTACTTTCGATTGGCATCTGAAGTTGTGAGGGCAGTCTCATGGGACTGAGCCCTTAACCCATGGGATCTGATGTGATCTCCAGGTAGATGTGTGTGTCAGAATTAAGTCGTAAGACACCCAGCTGGTGTCACAGAGAATTGCTTGGTGGGGGAAAAACCTCCACACATCTGGTGACCAGAATTATCAGAAGTGGGAATTCCCTGGCGGTCCAGTGGTTAGGACTCTGCGCTTTCACTAACAAGGGCCCGGGTTCAATCTCTGGTCGGGGAGCTAAGATCCTGCAAGCCACACAGACAAAAAAAAAAAGAAAGTTATCAGAAGTGGTGTTCTGTATGAAAGTAAAGGAGAAATGTAGGAGGAGAACTTAGATTTTCCTTAACACAGGTACACATAGGAAGTTTATCAGTCCCGACATTCACCTTCTTGCTCTCTTATTAGGCCACCTCTCACCTGATCCTTTGGGAGAAAAGGGTTTCCTGGGTCTTTTCTTGTCTGCACTACTTAGTGTTTTGGGGTTGCTGGTTTCTCCATCACCTTGTCTTGGATCTATTATGCAAAAGAAAAGCCAGGGAACTCACCACCATGTCATTCCTTGAGTCTCGAGACACTAGCCAGTCTGCTGTCTTTTCTCCACCTTTCAGAGTCTTCCAGAGTCTTGTTTATATACAATATCCAGGTTTTTAGCTGTATTTAGTGGTAGAAATAGGGAGAAGCATGTCCACTCCATCATCTCCAGGAACCAGAAATCTGGTTGTTAGAGTTTGTCAAATCCTGTTTTGGGGTTTTTTTTTCCCCATCAATTGATATGATCATATAATTTTTCTTGATATGGTGGCTGACATTGCTTGATTTTTGAACATTGAACCAGCCTTTCATACCTGGAATAAATCTCACTTGGTTGTGGTGTATAATTCTTTTTTAAAAAAAATAAATTTATTTATTTTATTTTTGGCTGCATTGGGTCTTCGTTGCTACGCACGGGCTTTTCTCTAGTTGAGGTGAGCGGGGGCTACTGTTCGTTGCGGTGTGCAGGCTTCTCATTGCGGTGGCTTCTCTTGTTGCGGAGCACGGGCTGTAGGCGCACGGGCTTCAGTAGTTGTGGCACACGGGCTCAGTAGTTGTGGCTCGCGGGCTCTAGAGAGCAGGCTCAGTAGTTGTGGCACACGGGCTTAGTTGCTCTGCAGCATGTGGGATCTTCCTGGACCAGGGCTTGAACCTGTGTCCCCTGCATTGGCAGGTGGATTCTTAACCACTGTGCCACCAGGGAAGCCCCAACTGTGGTGTATAATTCTTTATAAACATTGCAATATTTGATTTGCTAATGTTTTGTTGAATTTCTGTGGATAAGTTCAAGAGAGGTAGCAATCTGTATTTTTCTTTTCCTTGTTGTCCTTTTTTTCTGGTTTTGATAGCAAGGTAAAACTGGCCTCATAAAATGAGTTGGGAAGTGTTCTCTTATCTGGAAGAGATTTTATAAGATTGGTTCTAATTTCTCTTTAAAACATTTGGTAGAATTCTTAAGGGAAAACATCTGGGCCTGGAGATTTCCATTTTGAGGGCTAAAAATAACAAATTCAATCTCTCTGATGGTTATAGAACTATTTAGATGAGTTGGGTAGTTTGTGGTTTTGGAGTATTCAGTGCATTTCTTCTAAGTTGTTGAGTTTATGAGCCTACAGTTGTTCATAGTATTATTATCTTATAATCCTTTTAACAGTTACAGGATCTGTAGAGATAATTCCGTCTTATTCCCGATATTGGTGATTTGTATCATCTCTCTTTTTGTCTTTCTAGAGGTTTTTCAATTTTATCAATCTTTTCAAAGATCTATCTTTTTATTTCATTGATTTTATCATTTTTCTGTTTTCAATTTTATTGATTTTTGCTCTTATTTTTATTATTTCCTTCCTTCTGCTTGCTTTGGATCTATTTTTGTTCTTCTTTTTCTAGTTTCTTGGGGTAGGAACTTTGATTATTGATTTGAGAACTTTCCTCTTTTCTAATGTAAGCATCTAGCGCTGTGACTATCTCTCTCAGCACTGCTTTAGTGCACTGCACGTATTTTGATGTTGTATTTTCTCTTTTCTTTCAGTTCTATGTATTTGTAAAAATTTCCTTTTGACTTCCATTTTGACCCATAGATGATTGAGAAGCATGTTTTTAACTAAGTGTTTTAGAGGTTTTCCTGTTGTCTCTTTTTATTGATTTCTAGTTTGATTCCATATGGTCAAGACCATATGATATATGTATATGCTATATGCAACAAATTCTTCTAAATTTGTTGAGATTTGTTTTATGGCTCAGGTAATGGTCCATCTTGGTAAATATGTTCCATGGGCACTTGAAAAGAATGTATATTCTGTTATTGTTGGGTTGAATGTTTTATAAGTATCAATTAGATTCTGTTGATCAGTGGTGGTGTTCAGTTCTTCTTTATTATTGCTGAATTTCTCTCCACTAGTTCTATTAATTGCTGAAGTCCTCAATTATAATTGTGGATTTATCTATTTCTCCTTTCAGCCCCATCAGTTTTTGCTTCATGTATCCTGAAGCTATTTTCTTTAGTGCAGACACATTTAGGATTGCTATGTCTTCTTGGTGGACTGATTCTTTTATCATTATGCAAAGTTTCTCTTTGTCTCTAAGTTTATTTGCTCTCAAGTCTACTTTTTAAAAAATGTATGTTTGCATTGCTTATCTTTTTCCTTTCTTTCTTTCTTTTTTTCTTTTTTCTTTTCTTTTGGCTACACTGCATGGCAGGCGGATCTTAGTTCCCTGACCAGGGATCGAACCTGTGCCCCCTGCTGTGGAAGTGCAGAGTCTTAACCACTGGACCACCAGGGAAGTCCCTGAAGTGAATTTCTTGTAGACAGCATATAGTTGGGTTGTGTTTTCTATTCACTCTGCCAATCTCTGGTATATTTGGACCATTTAAACTTAAAGTAATTAATGAGATATGTTTGGGTTTATGTCTCCCATTTTATTATTTGTTTTCTATTTGTTCCCTCTGATTCTTATTCTTCTGTTTCTTTCTTCTTGCCTTCCTTTGGGTACATAAGCATTTTTTAGAATTCCATTTTTATTTATTTACATTATTTTTGAGTATGTCTCTTGTGTGGTTTTCTTAGTGGTTGCTCTAGGTATTACAATGTGCAGGTGTAACTTATCACAGTCTACTGATAGCAATGTTTTACCACTTTGATTGAAGTGGAGAAAACTTATTTCACTTTAGGTCCCTTTATCCTTCTGACTTTTAAAACATAATTGTCCGAAGTGTTTCCTCTATATACACTGAGCTCCATATCAGATGTTGTTATTATTTTTGCTTAAATCATCAAATATAGTTTAAAAAGCTCATGAGGAGAAAGACATTCACTCCATGTTAACCCATTCTGTGGTTCTTTTTTTGCTTCATGAAGCCTTTGTCTGTTATTATTTTATTTTTGTTTGGAGAACTTCCTTTAGCCCTTCTTGAAGGGTAGATCTACTAGCAACAAATTGTTTTACTTTTCTTTCATCTGAGAATGTCTTTATTTCCTTTTCATTCCTGAAGGATAATTTTGCCCAATATAGAATTCTCAATTGACAGCTTTTTTTCTTTCAGTACTTGAAAAATGTGCCATGTCCTTTAGTCTCTGATTTCAGACGAGAAATTCACTGTTATTCTAATCAGTGTTCTCCTATACATAATGTGTCATTTTCCTCTAGTTGATTTCAAGTTTTTTTCTTTGTTTTCAGTTTTCAAAAGCTTAATTATGATGTATTGGCATGGCTTTCTTTTGGTTTCTCCTACTGTGGTTTTCTCAGCTTCTTAAATCTGTAGGTTTGTGTCTCTTGACAAATTTGGGAAGGTTTCAACCATTATTTCTTCAAATACTTTTTCATCACTACTCTCTTTCTCCTCTACTTCTGGCAGTCTAATTATATGAATCTTAGATCTTTGTTATTGCCATATAGGCCCCTGAGACTCTATTCACCTTTTTTTTCTTCAGTGTATTTTCTCTCTGTTGTTCAGATTGGGTAATTTCTATTGTTTATCTTCAAGGTCACTTCTCCTCTGTCAAATTCATCCTGCCATTGATCTTTTCTGCCTGAGTTTTAAATTTTGCTTATATTTTTCAGTTCTATCTTTCCATTTGGTTCTTATTTTATATCTTATATTTGGTGAGAATTTCTATTTCTTCATTTGTTTCAAGTTTATTTGTAATTCCTTGTTAAATCATTTTTATAATAACTACTTTAAAATCCTTCTCAGATAGTTCCAATATCTGATTAATCTTGGTATTGGCTTCTATTGATTGTCTTTTCATTCACATTGTGATTTTTCTGGCTTTTGGTATGACCCCTGATTTTTTATTGTATCCCGCACATTTTGTCTATCATGTCAGGAGACTCAGGATCCTATTTAAATCTTCTGTTTTAGCAGTCATTCTGTCTAGGTTTATCATATAGGTCCTGACCTTTTGGGGCTGTGGTTCCAATGATAATTTAGTTTTCAGAGACCTTGCAATGTCATTCTGGTCTGCTTTGTTTGCCTGGTACCACTGGAGCACCACATCAGTCTTTGTTGGTGCCAGGGGTGGATGTTGATTTCCTGGTTCTGTCTGGTGCCCATGGGTGTGGGATGGAAAATGTGGGACTGGGAGGTGGGAGCACTTTTTTTGGTTTCCTAGTGCCTCCTGCCACATCTGTGCTGGTGCTACCCTCAGGGATTCAGGGCCCTTTCCTTGGTCTGCATGCTCCATGCTAAGTTTCAAATGGTTGTTTTGTTTTGTTTTGTTTTGGTGGTTGCATTGCTGCAAGTGTCCCAGCATGCCCTATAAGACTCTAATTTAGCTGATCTGTCCATGAATCAGGTCCAGTTATCAGGAATCTTGATGTGTCAAGAGAAGTGACATGTGCAAAGCCACAGGAGGGGTGGGGTGGTGGTGGTGGTGGTGGGGACTGTGGCCTAGTGGCAACTTCTTTTTCCTACAGGCTCCAGTCTGCATAATTGTCAGTCACTGACACTTGTAGTTCAAAAGCCTCATTAGGTCTGACTGGCCTAAGTGGGATGGCAGTCTGTTGAATTTTTTTAAAAGCACTTCCATCTCTATTAGGTTTTTGTTTAATACAATGATCAGCCACCCCTCCCCCATCTTGTGTTATTTTAGTGACACCATATGGCTGTGGAAGCCAGGTGGGCTCCTGGTTGTGTCTTATTCTACTGCTACTGTTTTAGTTGTGGCCATTTCTCCACTGGAAACATTCCATAAAATCAAGAGAAGTATTACGCCTACTTAAAACATCTGTTATTCCAGTACTTTTAGCAGCATCCATTAGAACCATTTGGGTGTATGTCCATCAAGTAAAACATAACACAGTTTGACCAGATATCAACTGTGATGAGGCACCACTGATAACCAGAAAGTGTGTCACAGATCTGATGTTAATCTATTAGGAGAGGGTGGGGCCAATGCCCAGTATAATGGGGGCTCTTTAATCACAAGACTTTGCCAGAAGTTATAAGTTTGGCAAGCAGTCCCCTATTTTGTAAGACACTTCTAAACTTGGTTTCCAGAGGGACTGAGTGTTGTAAATCCACCCACATAAGTCCAAGAAACTTTACTTGGCAAGCAGGACTCTGGATGTTGTTGGAGTTGATCAGCTACCCCTGCTGGTAAAGATGAGATGACATCATAGTCAGGGCTGCTGACACTAAGGCTTTTGACTTGCTAACCAACAGGACATCATCTATATAGTGAAAGCTTTGGACCTCATAAGGTAGAGGTAGTTGCACTAAATCATGACTCATCCACTGGTGACAAATTGTAGGGGGAGGGCAGAGTTTGTCCCATGAGTGCTTTTTACATGTGGCAGTGCCCTGAAAAGAGAAAAAGCATGAACTGCCAGATCCCAGGGGGTTTCCTCATAACCCCTAACTTGGCCTACATTGCCCTTATGTCTTTTCTCCAAAGAGGCATCATGACTTTACCTGCCCCACGTTGGGTGTCAATTTGTCAAGTGGTCAAGCAGTCCCTAAGTGGCAGTGAAGTTGGCTTGTCATATTTCCATAGATTCAGCTGCTAAGGAGACAATGAACCATAAGGATTTATTATTTACATAGACAGTAAAAGCAAGGTCGGTACTGTGTGACACTGAACCAGAGGGGCCAGGTGACAGAAAGCATGCATGGTGGGTCACTCTGTCATTGAGAACCCTTCTCTAACCTACACACAAGCAGTTGTATGACTTACACAGAAGCCTGCAGCTGTACCCTAAGGGGAGGCAGCAAAGCAGAAAATCCCATGCCTTACCCAATCCGGGGGGGACAGATGAGAAATGGCTTTGTGGGAACCTTTGGCAAGATAGCAAGACTTCCGGAAGATAGGGAGGCAGATGAGGAACATCCTGTAACAGCCCCTCACAAGACTGCCCCGTTCCAGGGGAACATCACAGGGCATTCTTCCAGAACTCGGGTGACTGCAATCAGACCTTGACTACATGACCTATGTGGAGAAAAGCAAGGTGGCCAGGACACCATGTTCGAGCCATTTGCCTACAATTTATACATGAACATTCAGGCCTTGTAGCTTAGAAACTTACTAGCATTTTATAGGAAATGACTAGTGAATAGAGAATTTTAAGCAGTACCCTTACCTATAAGGTTGTCTCATTCAATCTTGGTTAATATGGTTCAAATAGAAAATATTTTGTTAAAAATATCAGAACAGGGAATTCCCTGGTGGTCCAGTGGTTAGGACTCCATGCCTCCACTGCAGGGGGCCTGGGTTTGATCCCTGGTTAGAGAACTAAGATCCCACATGCCACCAAATATACCAAAACAAAACAAAATGTGACCAAAACCAAAACAAACACACACACACGAAACAAAACAAACAAAAAGATTTAAAAAATTAGAACATGAAAATGAATGTTTTCTTATTATTCATGTGCCATTGTTACAACTTTGGAATTCCCCTAATAAAAATGTAGAAGCAAATAGGTAAAATCAGATAAAAGCTAAATAAGGATTTTAGTATTATGATAAGAGGATAAATGTAAGGCAAAGTATTTATGCTTTTGGATAGAATAATCTTATACATTTAAATTTAAAGGTCCTTTGTATTCTGACATTTATCTTGTACAGTTTCTGTGTATTCATGGTCACTTTTTGTAAACCCTTGAGTGGTGTAAATAAAACAGTTTTCTGTTGCCAGAGACTTATATTTAAATCAATATTACTATCCAAACATCTAAATTTCTTTTAACACATGGTTACCTGTTTATTTCTTCTATATTCTTCTATGTAGGGTAAATTCAGCTCACCTCCTCAGGTTTTAAATTAAACTGAATTAAAAAAAAACCTTTGTGGGCTTCTGGTGGTGCAGTGGTTGAGAATCTGCCTGCCAATGCAGGGGACACGGGTTCAAGCCCTGGTCTGGGAAGATCCCACATGCCGCGGAGCAACTGGGCCCGTGAGCCACAACTACTGAGCCTGCACGTCTGGAGCCTGTGCTCCGCAACAGGAGAGGCCGCGATAGTGAAGAGGCCCGCACACCGCGATGAAGAGTGGCCCCCGCTTGCTGCAACTAGAGAAAGCCCTCGCACAGAAACGAAGACCCAACACAGACAAAAATATTAATTAATTAATTAATTAATTTAAAAAAATGACACCTTGCACTTGAAAGAGTTATGAAAATTATATAAAGAAAATAACATATGCAAACTAGTATATATAGAATGGGTAAACAGCAAGGTCCTCCTGTATAGCACAGGGAACTATATTCAATATCTTGTGATAAACCATAATGGAAAAGAATACAAAAAAGAATGTGTGTGTGTTTATATATACATATATACACATATATATGTTTAACTGAATCACTTTGTAGTACAGCAGAAATTAACACAGTATTGTAAATCAACTATACTTCAATTAAAAAAAAGAGAAAAAAGGGATTTCCCTGGCTGTCCAGTGGTTAAGACTCCATGTTCCCAATGCAGGGGGCACAGGTTCGATCCCTGGTCGGGGAACTAAGATCCCACATGCCACACGGCTCGGCCAAAAAAAAAAAAAGAAAGAAACAATAACAATACTTTAACTTAATAAGTTTAAACTTGGTGTGTAATAATATAGGGGATACAATGTTATATGTCAGACATGTTTCAAAAAAATATAGGAAACAGTGAGAGGCAGATGAGAGTGGGCACTTGTTTAGGGTGTGGCCCAACTCAGAGGCAACAGGCAACACTGCACTCCACCAGCTGTAGGCCCTGGCACCCCACAGCCTCAGCTCTCAGTGTCACTCCAGAGAAGCTGGAACACTCTTAGCATTGAATCCATGAGTTCTTCCTCCTGCTGCCCCAGGAAGATACTTGTTCAAAGCCCTTCCCATAGGTGTCAGCAGGATACAATTTGTGTTTGGAGGACCATCAGATATTCAGACTATGATGTTTGGGACCAAAGCAGTCAAATACTTAAGAGTAAGATAATTTCAGTCGAAAGTGTTTTAGAGAACCATGTAAATGAAAGTTTCAGTTAAGGGGAGGATGGGGGAATCATACCTTTTATATGCATGTGAATGCATATAATGCATGGGAATTAATGCATGCAAATCTCTCATACTGTGATACAAAGCCCAAAATAGAAGAGGGGTCCCCACTCCTGAGACCTGCCTTAGGTACAGGAATCTATAACAATTATAAGGATAATGAACACTATTACTAAGAAAAGCCTGTAATGAAAAACTGAGCCCATCTAAACCTGCAGAATCAGAGTGATTTGGGTCACTTTTTTACTTTCAGCTTTTACTTTCAGCTTTTACAGTAACGCAATGTCATTCAAGTGTCATCTCTAGTCATGACTTCCCCTGATGTTCCAGAAAGGGTTGCTTATTGCCAATAATTAGAGAAATGTAATAAATGCCTCTACAAATAATTTTGCAAATACATTTAACAATGCCAAGTGTTGGTGAGAATATGGAGCAGTTGGAGTTCTCACACACTGCTGGTGAAAGTACAAATTGGTACAGCAACTATGGAGAACTATTTGGCATTATCTACTAAATTTTAACATATGCATACCCTGTTTCCCAGCTATTCCACTCCTAGGCATCTACCCAGCAGAAATGCATTCATATGCACACCAAAAGTCATGTAGATGAGTGTTTACATCAATGTTCTTTGTTGAAATAAGAACCTGGAAACAACACAAATGTCCGTGATGATACAATGGTTAAATTATGATATATTCACACAATGAAATACTAGACTGTGACTAAAAGAACAAACCATAGGTATATGAAACAACATGGATGAATCTCATAACATGATGTTGAGTGAAAGACGTCAGACACCAAACAGTACATCCAATACGATTCCAATTATTAAAGTTCAAGCACAGACAAAACAAACGTATGGTGTAACAAGTCAGGATAGTGGTTACTTTGAGGAGGCAGGAGGATAGTGCTTGGAAAGGCACAAAGGGAGTTCCTGGGGGTGCTGATAAGGTTCTATTTCTTTTTTTAATTTTTATTTACTTTTAAAAATTTTATTGGAGTATAGTTGATTTACAGTGTTGTGTTTCAGGTGTACAACATAGTGATTCAGTTATACATATACATATATTCATTCTTTTTCAGCTTCTTTTCCCATATAGATTATTACAAAATATTGAGTAGAGTTCCCTGTGCTATACAGTAAGTCCTTGTTGGTTATCTATTTTACATATAGTAGTGTGTGTATGTTAATCCCAAGCTCCTAATTTATCACTCCTTGCCATGTTTCCCCTTTGGTAACCATAAGTTTGGTTTTGAAATTTGTGAGTCTGTTTCTGTTTTATAAATAAGTTCATCTGCATCATTTTAAACAATTAGATTCCATATATGAGTGATATCATGTGATATTTGTCTTTCTTTGACTTCATTTAGTAGGATAATCTCTAGGTCCATCCACGTTGTGTAAATGGCATTATTTCATTCTTTTTTATGGCTGAGTAATATTCCATTGTGTATTTGTACCACATCTTCTTTATCCATTCCTCTGTCGATGGACATTTAGGTTGCTTCCATGTCTTGGCTATTGTAAATACTGCTTCAGTGAACATTGGAGTGCATGTATCTTTTCAAATTATGGTTTTCTCCGGATATGTGCCCAGGAGTGGGATTGCTGGATCATATGGTAGTTCTATTTTTAGTTTTTTAAGGAACCTCCATACTGTTCTCCATAGTGGTTGTACCAATTTCATTCCCATCAACAGTGCAAGAGGGTTCCCTTTTCTCCACACCCTCTCCAGCATTTATTGTTTGTAGATTTTTTGATGATGGCCATTCTGACCGGTGTGAGGTGATATCTCGTTGTAGTTTTGATTTGCAATTCTCTGATAATTAGTGATGTTGAGCATCTTTTCATGTGCTTTTTGGCCATCTGTGTGTCTTCTTTGCAGAGATGTCTATTTAGATCTTCTGCCCATTTTTAGATTGGGCTGTTTGTTTTTTTGACATAGAGCTGCATGAGCTGTTTGTATATTTTGGAGATTAATCCCTTGTTGGTTGCTTCATTTGCAAATATTTTCTCCCATTCTCTGGGTTGTCTTTTCGTTTTGTTTATGGTTTCCCTTGCTGTGCAAAAATTTTAAGTTTAATTAGGTCCAATTTGTTTATTTTTGTTTTTATTTTCATTACTCTAAGAGGTGGATCAAAAAAGATCTTGCTGAGATTTATGTCAAAGAATGTTCTGCCTATGTTTTCCTCTAAGAATTTTATAGTGTCTGGCCTTACCTTTAGGCCTTTGATCCATTTTGAGTTTATTTCTGTGTATGGTTTTAGAGAATGTTCTAATCTCATTGTTTTACATGTAGCTGTCCAGTTTTCCCAGCACCACTTATTGAAGAGACTGTCTTTTCTCCATTGTATATCCTTGCCTCCTTTGTCATAGATTAATTGACCATAGGTGTGTGGGTTTACTTCTGGGCTTTCTATCCTGCTCCATTGATCTATATTTCTGTTTTTGTGCCAGTACCATGCTACTTTGATGACTGTAGCTTTGAAGTATAGTTTGAAGTCAGGGAGCCTGATTCCTCCAGCTCCATTTTTCTTTCTCAGGATAGCTTTGGCTACTCGGGGTATATTGTGTTTCCATACAAATTAAAAAAATTTTTTTTCTAGTTCTGTGAAAAATGCCATTGGTAAATTTGATAGGGATTATGTTGAATCTGTAGATTGCTTTGGGTAGTATAGTCATTTTCACAATATTGATTCTTCCAATCCAAGAACAAGGTATATCTTTCCATCAGGGTTCTATTTCTTGACCTGGGTATAATTACATGTGTGTATGTATTCATTTTGGAATAATCCAGTCAGCTATATGCTTAGGATGTGTGCATTTTTCTGATAAAAGCTTCTATGAAAGTTTTAAAAAATCAATTGAAAGAATAAAACATGAATAAAACATCATGTCATGGAAAAATACACTTTATTATTGATAACCTAACCAGACACAAGCTATCACTAATGTTAAATGAAAAAAAAGTGCACAACCTAAAAGTTGAGAATTATGTTTTATCTAGCAGACTTACTGTGGACTATAGCCTGGGCTACAGCAACTCAGATAGCTCTGAGGCACTGGTCCAAAGAGGTTAATGAGGATCCAGGATATATGAGTGTTTTGCTGAAAAAAAAATGTAGTTGAACATAAAATGATTACTGCAAATCACAAAAAACAGACATATGCAGTTAATGATTTTGGTGCTTTTCTATATGTGGGAAGATACAAGAGTCTGGGCTCATTAAAATCATTCCTTAGATATGTATCTCAACTGTCTAGGGCCAGTATCCTGTTTTTCTCCATCCTGAATTCCCCTCAGGGGGCACTGTGTGTGTTTGTCTGGGGGGGGGGCTGCAGTGGCTGATGGCTTGATGGCCGCAACACCCTTTGTTTACTGAAATGGCAGGCAACATTCTTTGTCCATGCCAATCCTTCTAGGTGCCCTTTTGAATGCTTTTTCTTTGCCTTCAGGCTTTGTTCTCAGTCATCATTTCTTCTCACTCCACACGCTCTATACTGATGTCACTGTTCCCATGCCTTCAGTTGCCATGTTAACGCAGAGTGCTCTCATGTTGCTATTTCATACTTTTCTCCCTCAAGCTCAAAAGAAGCATTTCAGAAAGGGTTCCTTGGAACATGAGTCCTGCAAGATACTCTGTGGGAAGAAAGCCAGGTCCATGGTCAAATGATTTTGGGAAATGCCTTTGCTCTTAGAAATTCACAATATGCATTAGCGTATTAAAGACTCTGTACCTGTTTAACTTTGTGTAACCAAACGTTCCCCCTAACTTCTTTTACATGGAGTCCCTGCTCTTTCATTTTTCGGTTAACGTTTGCTAATGCCCTAGAGAACTATCATTTTTTAGGGCAACTGCTTTGGGAAATGTGGACATTAACCCATTTATCCAACTATCTGATGGATGTCTCTATTTGGATGTCACACAGATGCAACAAACTCATCTTGCTCAAAACAGATCTCATACTATCCTTCATTTCTTAGAGGTAATCAGTTATCAGATCCCAGGATTATATTCTTCAAATCTCACTCAACATCCCCAATCCTCACTGTTTCTACTTCAGGCCATTATTACATTTTCTACCTGGACTATTGCAGTAGTCTCCTAAATGTCTCTCTTATCCCACTCTTTCTCTTTCCTTGAATTCATACCTCACACTGCCACCAAACTGATCGTCTGAAAACATACAGTGATTATGTTATTCCCACTAGTTAAAACTGAGGATTATTTCTTCATTTGCTTCAGTGAAAAGCTTGCATTCCTTAGTGGGGCCGGCAGGGTGCCTTCCTTCTCTTCCTCTGTACCATGTACAGATCACAGAAGGCAACAAATCATTTCCCACCCTCTGCTCCCTCTGCCTAGAATTTCTATATCATCCTTACAGATTAGTAGAGTCAGAACTGGGTTCCAATTCCCACTTTACACCTTACTAGCTCTGTGACCTTGCACAAGGTACTTTAACACTATGGGCCTAATTTTCCTCATCTGTAAATTGGGGATCATCATAGGCTCAGTGCTTAGCAAAACAAAACCAAACAAAACCAAAAACCCCAAAATATACTTCATACATTTTATTTTTATTTATTTAAAAAATATATTTTATTTATTTATTTATTTGGCTGTGTCGCGTCTTAGTTTTGGCACGCAGGATCTTCGTTGCTGCATGCAGGATCTTTCATTGCTGCATGCGGGCTCTTGTTGAGGCGCATGGGCTTCTCTAGTTGCAGCGTGTGGGCTTCTCTCTAGTTGTGGTGCACGGGCTCCAGAGCGCGCGGAATCAGTAGTTGTGGTGCACAGGCTTAGTTGCCTCGTGGCATGTGGTATCTTAGTTCCCCGACCAGGGATCAAACCCACGTCCCCTGCATTGGAAGGCAGATTCTTAACCACTGGACCACTAGGGAAGCCCCTACTTCATACATTTAAAAAAAAAATAAAGCTGTGACAACTTTATGTTTTAAGACCCAATTTTTTTTAGTGGCAATTTTGAAGGATCTTTATTCAAGATTGCCTAGCAAGCTGGTATCATTTTACCTTTAGTAGTTGCTATCTCTTTTTCCTCTCCCAGCTATATTGAGATATAATTGACATAACAGTGTAATAACATCACATAACAATGTGTTATTTGATACATTTATAAATTGCAAAATGATTAGCAACATAGCATTAGCTACTACCACTATTCCATTACATAATTACCATTTCTTTTTTTGTGATGAGAACATTTAAGGTGTACTCTCTTAGCAACATTCAAGTATATGATATAGTACCATTAGTGGGATAATGTATCATTAGAATCACCATGCTGTATATTAGATCCCAGAACTTGTTCATCTTATAACTGGAAGTTTGTGCCCTTTGACTAATGTCTCCCCATTTTCCCCACCCCCTGATAACCACAACTCTACTCTCTGCTCCTCTGAGTTCAACTTTTTTAGATTTCACATACAAGTGAGATCATGCAGTATTTGCTCTCTCTCTCTCAGACCCAATGTGTTGCATATAGCCTTTATTTTAACTTTGAATCTAGCATTTAACCAGTAGTTACACACCTCAAGCTAGGCTCACCCATGACACTGCTTCTCCAGCAACCTAACCAGCAGCCCTAAGCCCACTGAGCTTCAAGCTTTTCAAGGAGGCCCAGGCCTTACAGGGGCCTCTCAGCCTGATGACGCCTTAGAGAAGGTGTGTTATGTCACCATAACACCAGTGGTTGCACTCGAGAAGAGGCCAGTGTGGGTGCCACCATCTTGCTTGAGGGAGGAAGGATGCTGAGTGGTGCACACCAGAGCTGTGGGGACTGTTTTGTTAGTTTAAAGCATCTGTCTACAAACTTCAGTCTTCAGTGAGCACTCTAGAAAATTGTCAGCTTCCTAGATGGAGCCAATGGGGATCAGGATTGTTGTGCAAAGTTTAAGAACATGGTCTGATTTCCTGTCACCTTACTGACATCCTCTCCTCCAACCTGTCTTCCCACTCACTTCCTTCAAGACATGTTGGCCTCCTTGCCACGTGCCCTTAATACCCGGGGGCACCCAGTAATTTCCCACCTCAAGCCTCTGTGTTTGACTTTCCCTCTGCTTGGTACACTCTTCCTCTGGTTGCCCACGTGGCTGGCTGCTCCCTCATGCTCTGCTTAAAGGTCACCTTTGCAGAGAGGCCTTCCTTGACCTTCTTTCTCCAAGTCAGAAAACCACCATCCTGAATTTTAAAAAGATAGCTTTTCATGTGTGTGTGTGTTTGTGTGTGTGTGTGTGTGTGTGTGTGTGTGTGTGTGTGAATTTTTTGCCCTTAATTACTTTCTGTCCACCTATTTGTTTACCTGCTTATTTCTTGTCTTTCCCACTCATATGTAAGCTTTATGTGGGTAGGGATTTTTCTCTGTTCTCTTTCACTACTGTATAACCAGCTCCTAGCACACAACAAATAAATAGGTAAAGTACTGGGGGATGGTGTGGAGTTTGTCTTCACTGGGCATTAGCAGAATCTCGGGGGGTTCAGAATGGGTTACTAGCCTGGAGTTACCTTCCTGCTGCTGAAGACAATCTCAAGTCCTCCCCCACTGTGCCCCCAGTGTATGTCCAGTCTCACGGATGACAAATATCAGTGGGCAAGGACACCAAGATCATGATCCTCACCTCCTGAGACTCTTGTTTCTTCCTCAAGGTATTTATGAGGGTCCTGGGTGATGGTGGTGAATGCTGGTCATTCAGGCAGAGGCCCACCCATTCTGTCCTGGGTAGGCCGTGAGAATGTGCGTTCATGTCTAAGAGCTGAAACTCGCGTCCCTCAGGGTCCAGCATGGGAATCACAGCCAGAACAGGTTGGAGAGACCATAGGCCTGCTGGTCCTGCAGGAGTGAGGAGGGCCACCTGGGAGGCTGTGGAGGAGAGACGAGGTGGGAAGGATGGTGTCTGAAGGTGAAGGGGGATGTCTGAGGGAAGAGGCCTAAGGATATTTGTGCCCTGATGCCTATGTCCCTACTATTGTTTTCCCTTCCCCTTCAGTGGGCCCCCAGCTGTCTTCCCCACACCTAACTCTCTGTGCCCATGGGTACCACGTCTCTCCCCTCAATGTGCACCATCTGTCTGGGCAGACTGGAGGAGACCACTTCCCACCTTTTGTCCACTAACACCACATCTACCTGAGCCTGACGCATGGACCCGAGGATAGGAGATGAGGGCTTGGAGCCTCATGACAAAGTTATCCAGCAGTGGGTGATGGGCCAGCGGGAGAGGGTCAGAAGAAATGCTTCTGTGTCAGGCTGCCTTGCTCTTCACCTCAGAAGCGGGCCAGATGGCCACGTGGAGGTTCAGACAGGGTCAAGAGTGACAGATGGAGACTAATTTTTACCAGTCAAGGCAAGGGTGGGTCTGAAAGTGGAGTCAGCTGGGAGACTCCCCTTGGTGTGTGGGCACCCAGTCGGTTGAGGGCTGCAAGCTTGGGCTTGGTGATCAGTTTGGGGACTTAACATTGCACCTAGGCCTGGGATTTGGGGCCTTGCTTGGAATAAAGCAGCTTAAGTCCCCAGGCTGGAATTTAGCTAGAGTGAAACGCCTAGCAACAAGCCAGCCCCTTAGCTACAGCAAGGACACTGGCAATGCAGGCCTGGAACCTCTCCCTTGGAATCCTTGGCAAGCAGCACTGAGGCCTAGAGATCATGGTCAGAGACGGAACGCTTAGTGGAGAATGGGTGTCATGGAGACTGGGGCTTGCACCCAGGCCTGGCAGGGTGGGGTGAGGAAGATTAGATTCAGTCACAGAGCATTTGGGGGAGAGGGAGTTCACTCACATTTGGGATGGGCGTGGCTAAAAGGAACCACCTCTCTGGAGGGCTGACAGGAGATGGCTGTGCTCAAGAAGAGGCCTTAGTGTGGGTACCACCAGCTTGCTTGAGGTTTAGGGAGGAAGGATGCTAAACGGTGCACAGCAGAGCTATGAGGACTGCTGTGTTGGTTTAAAGTATCCATCTAAAACCTTCAGTCCTCAGTGAGTACTCTAGAAAATTGTCAGCTTCCCAGATGGAGCCTACGGGGATCAGGATTGTTTTGCTAAGTTTAAGAACATGGTTAACTTAAAATCTCAGTGTCAGACTACACTTTTATTTTTTATTTATTAAAATTACTGGACTGAATGTCAATATTATGACATAGTATGAGTGTGTTTCGTGTTTGGTAATTGCAATCATTGTTGCTTTTGTTGTGGTCATCCATTTACAATGCTTGGTGTCAGTTTATTTATCTCTTGTAAAAATAAAATACAGTGTGTGTGTGGTGTGTGTGAAAAAAAACTAGGAAAATAAATAAATAAAAAAATGCTAAAACAAAAAAAAGAATAAATTGGATTCTTCATTCCCTTCTGGAAAAAGGGTTGGGAACTAATATTTTTTGAGCACCCATTAGCATCCATGGTTTGAGCAACCATGCTGGGAATTTTATATATGTTATTGCATTCATTCTTACGGGACAGGGATAAAAGAAAATATATTGAATTCTAAGAGATTGCAGGTGTTTTCCTCCCCCATTTCTAAAGAGGAAGGCTGCTGCCTTGGTTAAGGAGCTACCTTTGTAGTGCAGGATCCAGGTGTTCCCAAATGAAAAGAAAATCAAGAGATGAAGAGACTCATCTACATCCTTGGCACATTGATATTTTGTGCCAAATAGTTCTTTGTTTTGGAGGCTGACCTATGCACTGTAGGATGTTTAGCAACATCCCTGGCCCCCACTTGGGAATCACATGTTTAAGGGTTGAGACTTGGAGGTGAGAAAGGAGCTAGACTAGAGAGGTGGTGGAGTGGGCGTTGAGGACAATTTTGGGGGGTAGAAAGAGAAAAAGGAGAATTTTTTGAGTCACTACTACAGACTGAGGATGACAGAATCCCCCAAAGGATTTTTTGAGAAGTTATTTATTAAGAGTGAATTTTCCCCTTTATAATTTTCTTGAAAGTTTGGATCAGGATTTGAGTTGCTCTGAATTGTGATTTTTATATGGTTGTTGCTTTCTTTGAATATGATTCTGTGTTGAAACTGGACCACATGGTAGGTGTTCGCGTAGATTTTATATGGTTTACACTCATAACAGTCTTTTAAATTCACACTATCCCCATTTTTATAGATGATGCCCTAATCTCTCTGAAAGGTAAGATTTCACCTTGTACCATTCTTCCTTCCTCTTCCCTTTGCCTTCACAGAGAGGACCATGTTTCATTTTCTCAAGATTTTAAAAAGACTAGTATGAAAAAACACCTGTTTTTCCTCTTTTAAAATGGTGTCATAGCTTACATTCGGAGGTAATTTAACATCTAACCCTCATATGATTCAGAAAGGTATGTCTGCAAGTTTCTTATTGTTGCTATAACAAATAACTACAAATTCAGTGGCTTAAAACAATACAAACATTATCTTACAGTTCTGGAGATCCACAATCAGTCTCAGTGGGCTAAAATCAAGGCGTCGACAAGGCTGCATCCCTTCTGGAGACTCTAAGGGAGAATCCATTTCCTTGCCTTTTCCAGCTTCTAGAGACTGTGTGCATTCTTGACTCATGACCCTGCATCACTTCAACCTCTGTTTCTTTCATCATATGTACTTTTCTCTTTGACCTGCCTGCCTCCTTCTTAATAAGGACACTTCTGATCACTTTGTGAACCCACCTGAATAATCCAGGACGATCTCTCCATTTCAAGGTAATTAATCACATCTGCAAAGTCCCTCCTGCCATGTAAAAGAGCATATTTACAGGTTCCAGAGACTGGGATGTGGGCATCTTTGGGGCCATTATTCTGCCTTCCCCAGCAAGGGTGTAAGACCTTGCGGTATGTATGGTCTCATTCTGACAACGTGCTTGAATTGTTCCATCTTGACTTGATTTTTTTTAATATGAAATTCTTAGGCTTAGCTGACATTTAATTTTCACATTAGAAAAGGGATAAGGATTAATCAAATTATAATAATATTGATGGAGATGCTGATAAGAGTTTTAAATACTAACTCAAATTCCTCTTTAATTTCATTCCTAGTATCTAATTACTAGGCCCGTCAAGAAGAAGAAAGTTGTGGCTACAGCACATTCAATGGTCTTCCTGAAACATACAGCATGTCTAATAGTTAAATAGGTGGGATAAATCCTCTTTCAACAGATTCAAAAGTATCACCTGCCCAGCACAGTGCCTGACACAGAGTAGTGGTCCATGAATGTTGCTTAAATAATTAAAAGACCGCACAGTCACATCAGGTTTAATTGATGTTGAAATATGTTGGTGAGAGATGATACCAAAAGCTGTTATGTCATTTGTTATATATTTGGACATAATGCAATTTGACCTGCACTGCCTAACTTCTGGTGAAGCTCATGGGTTGGGTACATTAGTGTTACTGTGATTTCATTTCACTTCTTCCTTGTCAATATACTCAAACTAGTTTCTCCGAGGCCTCTTCTCCTTAACTCACTTTTCTGTTGTGCTTGATGAAGTGAATAATCATAGGCTTCAAAACTTGCCTTGAACTTGGAAGTTCAGCCATGGGCTGGAGGGAGATAGTGTACGAGTTAAGAGCGTGGACTTGGCAGTCAGACTGATGATGTATTTAAATGCTACCTCTGCCACTTGCTGAGAAGCTGCAGGCCCATCCTGAGCCTCAGTTTTCTCACCTGAAAGTGATGATAATAGTGCCTGTTGAATCATAGGGTTGTGGAGAGGATTCAAGGAGAGCCATGTGAAATGCAGAGTCAGTGCCTGGCTCACAATGACCACTTAGTAAATAAAAGCTAATATTTGTCAGATTGAATTATTACCTATTAACCAGTAAGACTGTAAAACGGGCGTTCTGTACTTTCCTGTGTCCATGACTATTTTGAGGAGAATTTTGGGGAAGAACCTATCCCTCCTCCTGGAGGAGAGTGGGAGAGCGAATGCTTAATGGTCGGAGGATTTTTTTTGAAGTGATCAAAATATATTGTACCTAGATAGAGGTGGTGGTTGCACAACATTGTGAATGTATTAAATGCCACTGAATTGTATACTTTAAAATGGTTAAAATGGTGAGTTTAATGGTATGTGTATTTTGCCACAATTAAAAAAAAATCTCAATGTCAGACTACATTTTTATTATTTATTTATTAAAATTTATTTATTTATTTTTGGCTGCATTGGGTCTTCGTTGCTGTGTGCGGGCTTTCTCTAGTAGCAGTGCACGGGGGCTACTCTTCGTTGCTGTGCGTGGGATTCTCACTGTGGTGGCTTCTCTTGTTGCGGAGCACGGGCTGTAGGCATGTGGGCTTCAGTAGTTGTGGCACACAGGCTTGGTAGTTGTGGCTCGCGGGCTCCAGAGTGCAGGCTCAGTAGTTGTGGCGCAGGGGCTTAGTTGCTCTGTGGCATGTGGGATCTTCCCGGACCAGGGCTCAAACCTGTGTCCCCCTTCATTGGCAGGAGGATTCTTAACCACTGCGCCACCAGGGAAGTCCCAGAATGCCACAGACTCTTACTGTTCTTACCCAGTTTTACTAGATTTTCTTTCTTTCTCTTTCTTTCTTTCTTTCTTCTTTCTTTCTTTCTTTCTTTCTTTCTTTCTTTCTTTCTTTCTTTCTTTCTTTCTTTCTTTCTTTCTTTCTTTCTTTCTTTCTTTCTTTCTTTCTTTCTTTCTTTCTTTCTTTCTTTCTTTTCTACACCATGTGGCACGCAGGATCTTAGTTCCCACATTGGAAGCACTGGAAGCACAGATTCTTAACCACTGGACCACCAGGGAAGTCCTAGATTTTCTTGAATAAATAGTTCTTCATTTGCTGTATGCTCTTAGGACAATTTGCAGAGACTTTAACTGGTTGCTTTCTTAAAAAGAAATTTCACCAACTTTATTAGTTTTGTTGGAAGGGGGTCCATGGAACATCTCACTCTACCACCCTGGAACTCTCCATATATATATTTAACTGACCCAGCTTCAGTAACTGAAAGACTACTATTAACTATCAATAATACTGTATTGCATATTTGAAAGTTACTAAGAGAGTAGATCTTAAAAGTTCTCATCACTAGAAAAAATATCCGTGAGTACGTATGATGACAGATGTTAACTAGACTTGTGGCCATCATTTTGTAATATATACAAATATCAAATCATTATATTGTACACCTGAAACTAATATAATGTATGTCAATTATACCTCAATAAAGTTAAAAAGAAAAAGACCATCCTTTTCCCACTGCACTGTACTGTGACTGTGACCTTTGTCATAAATCAGGTGGTGAATTTAAATAAATAAATAAGTAAGTAAGTAAGTAAATAAATATATATATATTTGTTCTGGACTCTCCATTTTGTTCTGTTGGTCTACCTGTTTATCCTCACACCTATGTCACATTGTCTTAGATCCTGGAGCTTTTTAACAAGGCTTGAAATCAGGTAGTGTAAGTCCTCCAACTTTTTCTTCTTTTTCCTCTTCTCCTCCTCATCCCTCAAGACTGGACTTAGCTATGGTGTTTTTACCATGTACAACTTTTAAACATTTTTATGTCATTGAATATATGTCTTTCTCTTTATGGTTTCTAGATTTTGAGTCACTGTTAGGAAACTTTTCGTCAGTCCCAGGTTATAAAGGAGTTCACTGCCTTTCCTTTGTGTATGTGTATGTGTGTGTGGTTTTATTTTATACGTTTAGATCTCTGATCCATATAGGATCTGTCTTTTTTTTTTTTTAATATAAATTATTTTATTGCAGTAATGTAGATTAGAACTTAAAACAAGCTTCCTCACTTTAATTTTTATTTATTTATTTATTTACTTCTGGCTGTGTTGGGTCTTCGTTTCTGTGCGAGGGCTTTCTCTAGTTGCGGCGAGCGGGGGCCACTCTTCATCGCGGTGCGCGGGCCTCTCACTATCGCGGCCTCTCTTGTTGCGGAGCACAGGCTCCAGACGCGCAGGCTCAGTAGTTGTGGCTCACGGGCCCAGTTGCTCCGCGGCATGTGGGATCTTCCCAGACCAGGGCTCGAGCCCGTGTCCCCTGCATTGGCAGGCAGATTCTCAACCACTGCGCCACCAGGGAAGCCCCGGATCTGTCTTAATATACAGTGTGAGGAATGGGTCTAGTTTAATTTTCTTTTCCACTTTGCTATCTTTTGTCCTAATACCACCTATCAACTGTGTTCATCTTTTTTACCACTGATTTGAGATGACAGCTGTACCATAATTTCCCTTGTGCACTTGGGTCTGTTTCTATATTTTCTATTCAATTTCACTAGTCTGTGTGCCAGTACCACATGTTTTAATTATAGAGACTTTATAGTAAGATTTAATATCTGGAAGAGTTTGTCCCTCCTCAAGGTTCCTCTCCCCACCCCCAGATTTGTTGAGATATAATTGACACATAACATTGTATACATTTAAGGTGTACAATGTGATGATTTGATATATGTATATATTGCAAAATTATTACCACCATAAGGTTAGTTAAGAAGTCCATCACCTCACAGAGTTACCTTTTTTTTTTTATGGTGAGAATGTTAAGATCTACCCTCTTATTAACTTTCAAGTGTACAGTACAGTATTGTTAACTATAGTCACCATGCTGCACAGTAGCTCCCCAGAACTTATTCATCTTATAACTGGAAGTTTATAGCCTTTGACCAACATCTCCCCATTTCCTCCCAAGCCCCAGGTAACCATCCTTCTACTCTCTGTTTCTCTGAGTCTGTCTTTTTTAGATTCCACATATAAGGGATATCATACAGTATTTGTCTTTCTCTGACTTATTTCACTTAGCATAATGCCCTCAAGTTCCATCCAAGTTGTCATAAACAGCAAGATTTCCTTCTTTCTCATGGCAAATATATATATATATATATATATATATATATATATATATATATATATATATATATATTTTCCCCTCCCTTTATTCCTTTGTCAGTGAACACTTAGGTTGTTTCCATGTCTTCACTATTGTGACTAATGCTATGGAGGTTCCTCAAGAAATTAAAAATAGAACTACCATATGATCTAGCAGTCCTGCTTCTGGGCATATATCTGAAAGAAATGAAATCACTCTCTTGAAGAGATACCTGCACCCCATGTTCACTGCAGCATTATTCACAATACCCAAGTCATGGTTCCTTTTTTTCAGGGGTTTCCTGGATACTCTTACTTCTATATTCTTTCATATTAACTTTATAATCAACCTGTTTAGCTCCAGGAAGACATATGATATTTTAATTGGGATCATCTTAAATTTAAAATGAACCTAAAGACAGTGAAACCTTTATGATGTTAGTTATTCTTTCCATTTGTATTTCCATTTGTTCAAATCTAGTTGTGTGTTTTTCAGGAGTGTTTTGTAGTTTTCCTATTAAATATATGCCTAGGATTTTATTCTGTTTTGTTTTATTGCTGTTGTTCATTTCACCAAAAAGGATATACAGTTGGAAAACAGCCACAAGAAAATATGATCATTAGCCATTCGTGGACTACAAATTGAAACCAAAATGAGAAACCAGTACACACCTATCAGAATGGCTGAAATAAAATATAGTGATAACACTAAATACTGGCAGTACATAGAAACTGGATCAGTCATATATTGCTAATGGGAATGTAAAATGGTACAGCCTTTCTGGAAAATAGTTTGGCTGTTTCTTATAAAACTAAACATAATCCAGCAATTTCGTTATTGGGCATTTATTCCAGAGAAATGAAAATTTACTTTCACACAAAAACCTGTACATGAATGTTCACAGAAGTTTTATTCAGAATAGCCCCAAACTGAAAACCACCCAACTATCTTTTGACATTAAGGATGAATGTTTAAGCAAACTCTGGTACATCCATACTTTGGAATATTGCTCAGCAATAAAAAGGAACAAACAACTGATACATACAACAACTTGGATGGATTTCAATGGAATTATGCTGAATGAAAAAAGACAATCTTGGGACTTCCCTGGTGGTCCAGTGGCTAAGACTCTGTGGTTCCAATGCAGGGGACCTGGGTTTGATCCCTGGTGAGGGAACTAGATCCCATATGCTGCCACCAAGAGTTTGCATGCTGCAACTGAAGATCCCACACATGGCAACAAAGATCCTGCCTGCAGCAACTAAGACTCAGAGCAGGCAAATAAAAAAAAAATAAATAAATATTAAAAAACAAAAAGAGAAAGAAAAAAGGCAATCTCAAAAAGTCACATACTGTATGATTATATTTATGCAATAAGCTGGAAATAACATAGAGATTAGGCGTTGCCAGGGCTTCAAGTGGTGGGGAAGGTGGGTGTTTATTCTGGCTATAAAGGGGTAGTACGGAGAAGCTTTGTGGGGATGGAACACTTTTCTCTCACTCTCTCTCTCTCTTTTTAGTATTTATTTACTTATTTATTTATTTATTTATTTTGGCTGCGCTGGGTCTTAGTTGTGGCATGCAGGATCTTCGTTGAAGCATGCGGGATCTTTTGTTGAGGCATGCAGACTCTTAGTTGCCACATGCATGCGGGATCTAGTTCCCGGACTAGGGATTGAACCCGGGCCCCCTGCAATGGGAGCATGGAGTATTACCCAGTGTACCACCAGGGAAGTCCCGTAACAGTTCTGTATATTGATTATGGTAGTGGTTACATGCAGTAAAATTGAATGGAACTAAACACACACAAATGGGTGCACTTAAAGCTGGTGAAATCTGAATAAGCTCTGTGGATTATACCAATGTCAATTTCCTGGTTTCGATATTGTACTATAGCTATGCAAGATGTTAGCACTTGGGGAATCTACTGAAGCATCCACAGGACCTCCCTGTACAATTTTTGTTATCACTTCTTGTGACTCTATCATTATTTTAAAATAAAAAGCTAAAAATTCAAAATAAAGTAATGGATTATAACCTATTGAATAAAATAGGAAACCATGCATCCACACCGATATGGATAAATGAATGAATAAATTGAAATTTTGATGAAGAATGAGATATATACATAGTATCAAACTACCTCCTCACTATATACTCATTAATTACAAAAGGAAAACCATAACTTTATAGTAGAGAAACCTAGCAGACACCATCTTAATCAAGGAATCAAAGTGAACATTCTCAGTATTGATAGGGTGAAATGAAAAGGACACAGCGTTGCCTCTGTGATATTCCTATCTAAGGTACAAAATCTGAATCTAACCATGAGGAAACATCAGACAAATCCAAACTGAGAGACATTCTACAAAATAACTGGCCTGTAATCTTTAAACGTATCAAGGCCATGAACGTCAAGGAAAGCTTGTGGAAATTGTTTCAGACTGAAGGAGATTAAAGAGACAGGATAACTAAATGCAATATGTGATTCTGAACTGGATGGACCCTTTTGCTAGAAAGGACATTATTGAGACAAGTGGTAAAACTTGAATGGGGTCTGAGGATTAGATGGTAGTAACATATTCATGGCATGTCCTGATTTTGATGCTGTGTTTTGGTTATATAGGAGAATGTCCTCATTTGTAGGAAATACTCATTAAAGTACCCAGGAATGATGAAGTATCGAGTCAGCACCTTAATCTAAAATGGTCCAGCAAGAAAAGTTCTGTGTACTGTACTTGTAACTTTTCTAAGTTTGAGATTTTTTTCAAAATAAAATATTTTTAAAACATCAAGCAAGATTGTCTTGCCAAAAATGCAGGCATTTTTTTAATTAGAAAAATTACCTAGTGGAATCTGTAAGATAAAGCTAAATCAAAATAGGAAAAATTGTTGCCTTAAAAACTTACTTAAAAAAAAAAGACAATTCAAGAAGATGGGGGAAAAAAGAAAGCAGAAGGAATAAATAGATAAAAGCATAGATGACAGTATAAGATTGAAAAAAATGATACACTAAATAAATTTTCTTTTGGATAATAAATATAGATAGACTAGTTTTAACAAATACAGTGAGTAAGAAGTACAAGAGAAATAATGAGAATTGCAAGTGATATTAAAAGAATCATAGGACACTACTTTTTTCAATACCATCCAAATAAACTTGGCAATCTAAATGAAATTTGTGTTTTTAGGAAGATATAAATGGACAAAATTGACTCTGGGATAGAGAGAAAATCGAATACACCATTTACAATAGAACAAATAGAATGAAAATTAAAAGTTACCCTCCTAAACTGTGCCAGACCCAAAGGAAATCCTAGGGGAATTCTACCAGTGCTCCTTCGACTTTCCCACAGCTTAGAAAGAAAAGGGAAAACTTTTCAATTCTTTTCATTTACTTATTTTTAATATTTATTTATTTGGCCGCATCAGGTCTTAGTTGCCACAGGTGGTCTTTTAGTTGCAGCATGCGGGATCTAGTTCCCTGACCAGGGATTGAACTGAGACCGCTCCATTGGGAGCGCAGTCTTAGCCACTGGACCACCAGGGAAGTCCCTCAATTCTTTTTTTTTTTTTAAAACATCTTTATTGGAGTATAATTGCTTTACAATGGTGTGTCAGTTTCTGCTTTATAACAAAGTGAATCAGTTATACATATACATATGTTCCCATATCTCTTCCCTCTTGCATCTCCCTCCCTCCCACCCTCCCTATCCCACCCCTCTGGGTGGTCACAAACCATCGAGCTGATCTCCCTGTGCTATGCGGCTGCTTCCCACTAGCTATCTATTTTACATTTGGTAGTGTATATATGTCCATGCCACTCTCTCACCCTGTCACATCTTACCCCTCCCCCGCCCCATATCCTCAAGTCCATTCTCTAGTAGGTCTGTGTCTTTATTCCCGTCTTGCCACTAGGTTCTTCATGACCTTTTTTTTCCCCCTTAGATTCCATATATATGTGTTAGCATACTGTATTTGTTTTTCTCTTTCTAAATTACTTCACTATGTATGACAGACTCTAACTCCATCCACCTCACTACAAATACCTCCATTTCATTTCTTTTTATGGCTGAGTAATATTCCATTGTTTATATGTGCCACTTCTTTATCCATTCATCCGATGATGGACACTTAGGTTGCTTCCATGTCCTGGCTATTGTAAATAGAGCTGCAATGAACATTTTGGTACATTACTCTTTCTGAATTATGGTTTTCTCAGGGTATATGCCCAGTAGTGGGATTGCTGGGTTGTATGGTAGTTCTATTTTTAGTTTTTTAAGGAACCTCCACACTGTTCTCCATAGTGGCTGTATCAATTTACATTCCCACCAACAGTGCAAGAGTGTTCCCTTTTCTCCACACCCTCTCCAGCATTTACTGTTTCTAGATTTTTTGATGATGACCATTCTGACCGGTGTGAGATGATATCTCATTGTAGTTTTGATTTGCATTTCTCCAATGATTAATGATGTTGAGCATTCTTTCATGTGTCTGTTGGCAATCTGTATATCTTCTTTGGAGAAATGTCTATTTAGGTCTTCTGCTCATTTTTGGATTGGGTTGTTTGTTTTTCTGTTATTGGGCTGCATGAGTTGCTTGTAAATCTTGGAGATTAATCCTTTGTCAGTTGCTTCATTTGCAAATATTTTCTCCCATTCTGAGGGTTGTCTTTTCGGCTTGTTTATGGTTTCCTTTGCTGTGCAAAAGCTTTTAAGTTTCATTAGGTCCCATTTGTTTATTTGTGTTTTTATTTCCATTTCTCTAGGAGCTGGGTCAAAAAGGATCTTGCTGTGATTTACGTCATAGAGTGTTCTGCCTATGTTTTCCTCTAAGAGTTTGATAGTGTCTGGCCTTACACTTAGGTCTTTAATCCATTTTGAGTTTATTTTTGTGTATGGTGTCAGGGAGTGTTCTAATTTCATACTTTTACATGTACCTGTCCAATTTTCCCAGCACCACTTATTGAAGAGGCTGTCTTTTCTCCACTGTATATGCTTGCCTCCTTTATCAAAGATAAGGTGACCATATGTGCGTGGGTTTATCTCTGGGCTTTCTATCCTGTTCCATTGATCTATATTTCTGTTTTTGTGCCAGTACAATACTGTCTTGATTACTGTAGCTTTGTAATATAGTCTGAAGTCAGGGAGCCTGATTCCTCCAGCTCCATTTTTCATTCTCAAGATTGCTTTGGCTATTCGGGGTCTTTTGTGTCTCCATACAAATTGTGAAATTTTTTGTTCTAGTTCTGTGAAAAATTCCAGTGGTAGTTTGATAGGGATTGCATTGAATCTGTAGATTGCTTTGGGTAGTAGAGTCATTTTCACAGTGTTGATTCTTCCAGTCCAAGAACATGGTATATCTCTCCATCTATTTGTATCATCTTTGATTTCTTTCATCATTGTCTTATAATTTTCTGCATACAGGTCTTTTGTCTCCTTAGGTAGGTTTATTCCTAGATATTTTATTCTTTTTGTTGCAATGGTAAACAGGAGTGTTTTCTTAATTTCACTTTCAGATTTTTCATCATTAGCGTATAGGAATGCAAGAGATTTCTGTGCATTAATTTTGTATCCTGCTACTTTACCAAATTCATTGATTAGCTCTAGTAGTTTTCTGGTAGCATCTTTAGGATTCTCTATGTATAGTATCATGTCATCTGCAAACAGTGCCAGCTTTACTTCTTCTTTTCCGATTTGGATTCCTTTTATTTCTTTTTCTTCTCTGATGGCTGTGGCTAACACTTCCAAAACTATGTTGAATAATAGTGGTGAGTGTGGGCAACCTTGTCTTGTTCCTGATCTTAGTGGAAATGGTTTCAGTTTTTCACCATTGAGGACAATGTTGGCTGTGGGTTTGTCATATATGGCCTTTATTATGTTGAGGAAAGTGCCCTCTATGCCTACTTTCTGCAGGGCTTTTATCATAAATGGGTGTTGAATTTTGTCAAAAGCTTTCTCTGCATCTACTGAGATGATCATATGGTTTTTCTCCTTCAATTTGTTAATATGATGTATCACGTTGACTGATTTGCATATATTGAAGAATCCTTGCATTCCTGGAAAAAACCCCATTTGATCATGGTGTATGATCCTTTTAATGTGCTGTTGGATTCTGTTTGCCAGTATTTTGTTGAGGATTTTTGCATCTATGTTCATCAGTGATATTGGCCTGTAGTTTTCTTTCTTTGTGACATATTTTTCTGGTTTTGGTATCAGAGTGATGGTGGCCTTGTAGAATGCGTTGGGGAGTGTTCCTCCCTCTGCAATATTGTGGAAGAGTTTGAGAAGGATAGGTGTTAGCTCTTCTCTAAATGTTTGATAGAATTCGCCTGTGAAGCCATCTGGTCCTGGGCTTTTGAGATGTTTCCTGTTTCTTGATGTAGGCTTGTATTGCTATAAACTTCCCTCTTAGAACTGCTTTTGCTGCATCCCATAGGTTTTGGGTCGTCTTGTCTCCATTGTCATTTGTTTCTAGGTATTTTTTGATTTCCCCTTTGATTTCTTCAGTGATCACTTCGTTATTAAATAGTGTATTGTGTAGCCTCCATGTGTTCGTATTTTTTACAGATCTTTTCCTGTAATTGATATCCAGTCTCATAGCATTATGGTCGGAAAAGATACTTGATACGATTTCAATTTTCTTAAATTTACCAAGGCTTGATTTGTGACCCAAGATATGATCTATCCTGGAGAATGTTCCATGAGCACTTGAGAAAAATGTGTATTCCTTTGTTTTTGGCTGGAATGTCCTATAAATATCAATTAAGTCCATCTTGTTTAATGTATCATTTAAAGCTTGTGTTTCCTTATTTATTTTCATTTTGGATGATCTGTCCATTGGTGAAAGTGGGTGGGGTGTTAAAGTCCCCTACTATGATTGTGTTATTGTTGATTTCCCCTTTTATGGCTGTTAGTATTTGCCTTATGTATTGAGGTGCTCCTATGTTGGGTGCATAAATATTTACAATTGTTATACCTTCTTCTTGGATCGATCCTTTGATCATTATATAGTGTCCTTCTTTGTCTCTTGTGATAGTCTTTATTTTAAAGTCTATTTTGTCTGATATGAGAATTGCTACTCCAGCTTTCTTTTGATTTCCATTTGCATGGAATATCTTTTTCCATCCCCTCACTTTCAGTCTGTATGTGTCCCTAGGTCTGAAGTGGGTCTCTTGTAGACAGCATATATATGGGTCTTGTTTTTGTATCCATTCAGCCAGTCTATGTCTTTTGGTTGGAGCATTTAATCCATTTATATTTAAGGTAATTATCGATATGTATGTTCCTATTCCCATTTTCTTAAATGTTTTGGGTTTGTTATTGTAGGTCTTTTCCTTCTCTTGTGTTTCTTGCCTAGAGAAGTTCCTTTAGCATTTGTTGTAAAGCTGGTTTGGTGGTGCTGAACTCTCTCAGCTTTTGCTTGTCTGTAAAGGTTTTAATTTCTCCATCAAATCTGAATGAGATCCTTGCTGGGTAGAGTAATCTTGGTTGTAGGTTTTTCTCCTTCATCACTCTAAATATATCCTGCCACTCCCTTCTGGCTTGCAGAGTTTCTGCTGAAAGATCAGCTGTTAACCTTATGGGGATTCCCTTGTGTTATTTGTTGTTTTTCCCTTGCTGCTTTTAATATGTTTTCTTTATATTTAATTTTTGATAGTTTGATTAATATGTGTCTTGGCGTGTTTCTCCTTGAATTTATCCTGTATGGGACTCTCTGTGCTTCCAGGACTTGATTAACTATTTCCTTTCCCATATTAGGGAAGTTTTCAACTATAATCTCTTCAAATATTTTCTCAGTCCCCTTCTTTTTCTCTTCTTCTTCTGGGACCCCTATAATTTGAATGTTGGTGCGTTTAATGTTGTCCCAGAGGTCTCTGAGACTGTCCTCAGTTCTTTTCATTCTTTTTTCTTTATTCTGCTCTGCAGTAGTTATTTCCACTATTTTATCTTCCAGGTCACTTATCCGTTCTTCTGCCTCAGTTATTCTGCTATTGATCCCTTCTAGAGTATTTTTAATTTCATTTATTGTGTTTTTCATCGTTGCTTGGTTCCTCTTTAGTTCTTCTACATCCTTGTTAAATGTTTCTTGCATTTTGTCTATTCTATTTCCAAAATTTTGGATCATCTTTACTATCATTATTCTGAATTCTTTTTCAGGTAGACTGACTATTTCCTCTTCATTATTTAGGTCTGGTGTGTTTTGACCCTGCTCCTTCACCTGCTGTGTGGTTTTTTGTCTTCTCATTTTGCTTATCTTACTGTGTTTGGGGTCTCCTTTTCACAGGCTGCAGGTTCGTAGTTCCCGTTGTTTTTGGTATCTGTCCCCAGTGGCTAAGGTTGGTTCAGTGGGTTGTGTAGGCTTCCTGGTGGAGGGGACTAGTGCCTGTGTTCTGGTGGATGAGGTTGGATCTTGTCTTTCTGGTGGGCACGTCAATGTCTGCTGGTGTGTTTTGGGGTGTCTGTGGCCTTATTATGATTTTAGGCAGCCTCTCTGCTAATGGATGGGGCTGTGTTCCTGTCTTGCTAGTTGTTTGGCATAGGGTGTCCAGCACTGTAGCTTGCTGGTCGTTGAGTGAAGCTGGGTCTTGATGTTGAGATGGAGATCTCTGAGAGATTTTCGCTGTTTGGTATTACGTGGAACTGGGAGGTCCTTTGTGGACCAGTGTCCTGAAGTTGGCTCTCCCACCTCAGAGACACAGCCCTGATGCCTGGCTGGAGCACCAAGAGCCTTTCATCCACACAGCTCACAATAAAAGTGAGAAAAAATAGAAAGAAAGAAAGAAAGAAAGAGGATAAAATAAAATAAAGCTATTATAATAAAAAATAAGAAAAAAATTATTAAGAAAATTTTTTTTTAATTTTTAAAAATAAATTTATTAATTTTTTATAATAAAAAATAAAAAAATTATTAAGTAACAAATTTATTAAGAAAAATTTTTTAATTTTTTAAAATAAAAATATGAAAAAACTTATTAAGAAAAAAATTTTTAATTTTTAAAAATAGAAAATAAAGAAATAATTATTAAGAAAACATTTATTAAGAAAAAAAAATTTTTGAGTACAAAAAAAAAAAAAAACAACGGATGGACCGAACCCTAGGACAAATGCTGAAAGCAAAGCTATATAAAATCTCACCCAGAAGCATACACATATACACTCACAAAAAAAGGAAAAGGGGAAAAATTAATATATCCTGCTCCCAAAGTCCACCTCCTGAATTTGGGATGATTCGTTGTCTATTCAGGTATTCCACAGATGCAGGTACATCAAGTTGTTTGTGGAGCTTTAATCCACTGCTTCTGAGGCTGCTGGGAGAGATTTCCCTTTCTCTTCTTTGTTCATACAGCTCCCGGGGTTCAGCTTTGGATTTGGACCGGCCTCTGCATGTAGGTCGCCTGAGGGCATCTGTTCTTCGCTCAGACAGGACGGGGTTAAAGGAGCAGCTGATTCGGGGGCTCTGGCTCACTCAGGCCGGGGGGAGGGAGGGGTACGGATGCGGGACGAGCCTGCGGCGGCAGAGGCCGGCACAATGTTGTAGCAGCCTGAGGTGCACCGTGCGTTCTCCCAGCGAAGTTGTCCCTGGATCACAGGAGCTTGGCAGTGGCGGGCTGCACAGGCTCCCGGGAGGGGCGGTGTGGAGAGTGACCTGTGCTCGCACACAGGCTTCTTGGTGACGGCAGCAGCAGCCTTAGCGTCTCATGCCCGTCTCTGGGGTCCGCGCTGATAGCCACGGCTCGCGCCCGTCTCTGGAGCTCGTTTAGGCGGCGCTCTGAATCCCCTCTCCTTGCGCACCACGAAACAAATAGGCAAGAAAAAGTCTCTTGCCTCTTCGGCAGCTGCAGACTTTTTCCCGAACTCCCTCCCGGCTAGCTGTGGCGCGCTAACCCCTTCAGGCTGTGTTCACGCCGCCAACCCCAGTCCTCTCCTGGGGATCCGACCGAAGCCCGAGCCTCAGCTCACAGCCCCCGCCCACCCCGGCGGGTGAGCAGACAAGCCTCTTGGGCTGGTGAGTGCTGGTCTGCACAGATCCTCCATGCGGGAATCTCTCCGCTTTGCCCTCCGCACCCCTGTGGCTGCGCTCAACCCCGTGGCTCCAAAGCTTCCCCCCTCCGCCACCCGCAGTCTCCGCCCGCGAAGGGGCTTCCTAGCGTGTGGAAACCTTTCCTCCTTCACAGCTCCCTCCCACTGGTGCAGGTCCCGTCCCTATTCTTTTGTCTCTGTTATTTCTTTTTTCTTTTGCTCTACCCAAGTACGTGGGGAGATTCTTGCCTTTTGGGAGGTCTGACATTTTCTGCCAGCGTTCAGTGGGTGTTCTGTAGGAGCAGTTCCACGTGTAGATGTATTTCTAATGTATCTGTGGGAAAGAAGGTGATCTCCGCGTCTTACTCTTCCGCCATCTTGCCCAGATCCCCCCTCAATTCTTTTTTAATTGAATGTAACACTGATCCAAACTTATCAAAAGTAGAGGAAAAAAAGTGGGAAGGTAACTAACTACAAATTTCATTTATGTATATCAGTTCATAAATCATACATGAAACAATGTGAAAAATACTGCAGAACAAAAGAATAATTCAGCATAAACAAGTGGGAGTTTTTTTTCTAGGGATGCCAGGAGAGTCAGATGGAAGGAAATCTATTACTGTAAATCATTATACTGATTGATATTAGGAGAAAATTGGATTATCTCCCAGATGTAAAACATATGAGATAAAAAAACCAATGATCAGGACTTCCCTGGTGGTGCAGTGGTTGAGAATCCACCTGCCAATGCAGGGAACATGGGTTCGAACCTTGGTCCAGGAAGATCCCACATGCCGTGGAGCAACTGAGCCAGTGTGCCACAACTACTGAGCCTGCGCTCTAGAGCCCGTGAGCCACAACTACTGAGCCCACGAAGCCACAACTACTGAAGCCCACATGCCTAGAGCCCATGCTCCGCAATAAGAGAAGCCACCGCAATTAGAAACCTGCGCGCTGAAACAGAGTAGCCCCGCCCCCGCTCGCCGCAACTAGAGAAAGCCCAAGCAGCAGCGAAGACCCAACGCAGCCAAAGATAAATAAATAAATAAATAAATAAATAAATAAATAAATAAATAAAATAAAATAAAACTCAGAGGAAAACATAGAGGTTTAAAAAAAAAACCAATGATCATTCCAAATAAAAACTCATAATACACTAAGAATTGTTGGCTATTTGTTTAACTTGATAAAACCAATAATCAGCATCATATTAATGGTGGGACCACAAAAGCTGTTCCATTAAAGTCAGGAAAAAGATGAAATTGGTCCCTGTCAGGACCTGACATGTCTTAGTTAGCCAATGATGGTTAAGAAATTAGAGACTGAAACTAGAGGGACAAATATTGGAGAGGAAAAAATATATAACTTTTTTGAAAAGATAGGTGCCCTGCACATACCAAAACTCTGTGAAAATGAAGAATGTGAAAAACAATAAATGTAAAAAGCTAAAAGAAAATTTAGAATGATAATTATATAAATTTGGGGACAAGGGGTCTTGCCACGTTATTCTTTATAAAGGAAAAGATGGCCATATCTCAACTAGGAGTACTTATAATATGGCAAAAGAAGCCAAGGAAATAATAAAACTATATCAGTGACCTGACACAATTCCAATCATTCACCCCACAGATCTCTAATCACTCACCCCAGAGACCCCCTTCACTAACCTCACATAATCTCCATCACGCACACCATAGACTCCATTACTGACCCCACAGATCTCCATAACTTGGCTTACTGAACCCCAGCCCCCCATCACTAACCCAAGGGGTCATTCCTGGTAAAAGCCAGTATCTAGGTGAGTTCTTGTAACAAAGACCCCTTCTGCTGCTTTTTATCTGTCCCCTTCTCTCAGTCCTCACCTATTTGCCACCACTGTGCATCCTCATTAGCAGCTGTGAAGTCAGTTTCCCATGGCCAACAAGGGCGCCTTTGTGACCACAGGGATTTTGCTCCTGGGGGCTCTTCAGTTGCCGCGGGCACTCAGTGGTGTTCCCCACAGCATTGTGTTCCCAGCGAGTGGCAGATTGGATCTGTCCCTCTGGCAGAGGAGCTGGCCTCTCTCTGGTGGCCTGTCCTTGTACCCTTGGGATGGGACAGCAGGAAGCGGGTCAGCTTTTAGGAGTTTTGGAACTGCCTCGCAGACTGTAAATTTGGAGCAATCTCTCTTCCTGTTTATATAGTTAAATATAGATATAAAAACATAACATTACATAGATTAAATTAATCACATAGATATTGCATAAAGATGTTTTAGCTATGTGATTTATGTAAGGTGTAAAAATAGTTTTCATGAAAATTGTTGAAACTTGTGCTGGTTATATGACAGGTCACTGTACTTTTTAATTACCTTTTGTCCATGTTTAAGTTTCTATAATAAAACTTAAAAAAAAATCATTATTTTGGGACTTCCCTGGTGGCGCAGTGGTTAAGAATCCGCCTGCCAATGCAGGGCACACGGGTTCAAGCCGTGGTCTGGGAAGAACCCACATGCCGTGGAGCAACTAAGCCCATGTGTCACAACTACTGAGCCTGCGCTCTAGAGCCCGGGAGCCACAACTACTACTGAAACCCTTGTGCCTAGAGCCCGCGCTCTGCAACAAGAGAAGCCACCACAATGAGAAGCCCGCGCACCGCATTGAAGAGTAGCCCCGCCCGCCCCCCCACCCCGCTCACCACAACTAGAGAAAGCCCACGTGCAGCAACAAAAATCCAATGCAGCCATAAATAAATAAATAAAAATCATTATTTTGAGAACTGTAATGATAATAAACATGCCTCTGTTACCCAAAGCAAGTTCATGTGCTCTATGCACAGTGAGGCCAAACAAACTGAAAAGTTAGAGTTTGGAGCAGAGAAAGATTCATTGCAGGCCAAGCAAGGAGAATGCGTGGCTCATGATCAAAAAACGCAAAGTCCCCAATGGTTTTTGGGGAGAAGTTTTTAAATAGGCAAAATTTGGGGTGAGGGCTGCAGGGTGTGTGACTTTCTTGTGATTGGTTGGTGGTGAGGTAACAGGGTGGTGCTCCGGAGATCTCGTGCTCAGCCTGAAGTTACCATCCTCCACCTGGTTGGGGGCCTTAGTTCCTGAGGAAGAACTCAAAGATATTGTTATGTATATTCCCTGAGCAGGAACCAGGACCCTGCTTTAATCACTGCACTATTGTTTCTTGACTGCTCCTCCTTTGTTTCTGCATTCCCTCTCTTCCCTAATTAGTAACTGTTTGAATCTGCCCTTTGGAACTCAGGGAAGGTGTAGGAGGCTGAGTGAAGCCTATTTCCTACAAACAAGAAACTGGGGAAACGGAAAGGATTTGTACCCTGGAGGGCCCCACAAGTTCCTGCTCAGTTTCACCTCTTCTCCCTGCTTTTTAAATTGTACTTTTTAATATGTACTTTTCCCCCTTTTCATCCTTACTTTTAGTCCAACTCCAGGCACACTCCTTAAAGCATTGTGTCCTTTATGTCTAGTGACATATAGAATATATATTTCACCATCAGTTAATATTTGTAAGTACATAGGGTGAATTGAAACCGCACAGCTCAGATGGGATTTGAACCCAGCCAAAACTCAGATTGGGACTCGAACCCACTGTCTCTTAATTGAAATCACTCACCTGGTCTCAGGACTTAATCTAGCTTAGGTTCTTTATGTCTTGTCAGAGAAAGAATTCAGTGAGAGACAAAGTGATAGGTTAAGAAGTGGATTTACTTAGAGAGATACACATTCCATAGACAGAATGCGGTCCGTCTCAAAAGGCAAGAGCATCCCCAAAATAAGGGGTGGTTAGTTTCTATGGGCTGAGTAATTTCATAGACAAATGAGTAGGAGGATTATTCCAACTATTTTGGGGAAGGGGGTGGGGATTTCCAGGATTTGGCCACCACCTACTTTTTGGCCTTGGAACTGTCATGGCGCTGGTAGGTGTGTTATTTAGCATATGCTAATGTATTACAATGAGTGTATAATGAGGCTCAAGGTCTACTGGAAGTTGAATCTTCTGCCATCTTGGACCTAATCAGTTCTAATCAGTTTATGTTGTACCCTCAATGACTATGTCATTCTTTTAAAGGTTGTGCCTTGCCCCCTTCCCTCCTGTTTCAGAATCAGCCACTATATTTCACCATTATGCAACTAAATCCTCTTATGACCACTAAATGTCTTCATCTTAAGACTCAGAAAGATGCCCATATATCTAAATATCTATATCTAGATATAAAAGTTATTCTATATATTTCCATATGTGTATATTCATATATATTTTATTTATAAGAAATACATTTGTGTTACACACACATATATGTATATATATGTGTGTGCATATATATATGTATTTTATATATATATATAAAATTGAAACTGAGCAGAACCCTATGGGGCCCTCCTGGGCACAAAAACCTTTCTGTGTTCCTCATTTTCTCATTTGTAGGAAATAGGCTTTATTCCACCACCTCCCTTACCTTCCCTGAGTGTCAGATTGTTACCAAGGCTCTTGCTCCATAATCATACCCCTGCCCCTCCCTCGAATGGAAACCAATTGCTCTTATCTAAGTTTCAAGAGGAAGCTGCAAAGAGAAAAACAACTGGTTAGAACCAACTAGGCCCAAGATGGCAGATTTGACTTCTAGTAGGCCTTGAGTCTCACTATATGTTCATTGTAACACAATAGCAGGCTAAATGACAAACCCACCAGTGCCATGACAGTTGACAATTGCCATGACAACAATCAGAAAAGCCCATACAAGGACTGAAAAGGAGTATTGCCTCAGTTCCTGTCCAAACCACACCCCTGTTCTCAGATAAGTCACGAATATTCCTCCCTCTTTCCAATTCCCTCCCTTTTACCTCAACCCTCCTATATATATGGTGTCTCCACCCAAATTGGGTTGAGAAGTTGATTTGCAAACTAGGTTTCTGCTTCTCCATTCTTTGGCCATTGAATAAAGCTTGTGCTGTTCCAGTCTCAGCATCAGTTTCGTGATTGGCTGTGCGAATCTGATCGGAAAAAGAATCTCCCTGGCCCAGACAAGGCATCTCGGCTGGGGCTAGGACTCTGGTGCGGGTCTGGTCGACCAGTTCGGTAATGAGATCCCACAGGTTAAGGGCTCAGTCCTGCAAGACTACCCTCTCCGCCCTCACTTCAGATGCCAGATTGTCACCTATACTTCTGACCAGTTTCCATGAAGCAGAAATTTGATTAATTCACAGAACTCAGAGAAACATTTTACTTACTACATTACAGGTTTATTATAAAAGAATATAACCTAGGAACAGCCAGATGGAAGAGATGCATAGGGCAAGATGTCTGGGAAGGGGGAGCGGAGCTTCCATGCCCTCTCTAGGTGCACCACTCTCCCCACATCTTCACATGTTCACCAAACTGGAAGCTTTTTATTTCCCCTTCTTACCTGAAGGATAGTTTCACTAGATAAAGAATTTGCACTTGACAACTCTTTTCTCTCAGTACTTTAAAAAATATTATGTCACTAGTGAGAAATCTACTGTCATTTTTTTCAGTCTTTTTCTTTTTTGCATTTAAAAAAATTGAGATATAATTGACATATAACATTGTGTAAGTTTAAGGTGTACAATGTGTTGATTTGATGTGTTTATATACTGCAAAATGATTATCACCATATCATTAGCTAACACCTCTATCCTGTCACAAATTACAGTTTCTTTTTTGTGGTGAGAACAATTAAGATTTGCTCTCTAGGCAACTTTCAAGTATATGATACATTATCACTAGCTATATTCACCATGCTGTGTATTAGATCTCCTTTATTTATCTATTACTTGCAAGTTTGTACCCTTAAACAGTATCTCTGCAATTTCCCCACCCAATCTGCTGTCATTTAAATTGGTGTTCCCCTAGAGATAATGCTTTATTTCTCTCTGGCTGCTAAAAGGGAGCAGATTTTGCCACCCCAAACATGCCTCTTCAGCATATTATTATTTATTTTTTTAATTAATTAATTACTTTAAAATTTATTTTTGGCTGCATTGGGTCTTCGTTGCTGCACGCAGGCTTTTCTCTAGTTGCAGCGAGTCGGGACTACTCTGGTTGTGGTGCGCGGGCTTCTCATTGCAGTGGCTTCTCTTGTTGCGGAGCATGGGCTCTAGGTGCACGGGCTTCCATAGTTGTGGCACATGGGCTCAGTAGTTGTGGCTTGAGGCCTCTAGAGCGCAGGCTCAGTAGTTGTGGTGCACAGGCTTAGTTGCTCTGCAGCATGTGGGATCTTCCCGGACCAGGGCTCGAACCCATGTCCCCTGCACTGACAGGTGGATTCGTAACCACTGAGCCACCAGGGAAGCCCTGGCATATTATTTTAAGCTGCTTATTTTTAAAAAGACAGCAGCCCTGAGAGAAGCTCTGAAAACTGAGTAGAAGTTACCCTTTTGTAAGAGACCTTTACATTTATAAGGGAAATCTCCATTTGTTAGGTGTCTCCCTTCTGTACCAGGAAGAGAAACATGATTTTAAATCTCTAGAACTTCTTATCAATGGAGAAGGCAACAACTTAAATCTACATAACAACCTTACCCCTGTTTACTGTGCTTTTCCTGGTCACCTCCCATAACTGACTTCCCTCCCACCCCCTCCAACATTTTCTTCCACCTTTAGCTGGAAGATAGTATTTAAGGTGATGGCGTTGGCCATTTCAGAGAGTTACTCAGTTTTCCTGGGTATCTCCCATGTATACAGGAGGTATACATGTTATTAAACTTTTGTTTGTTTTTCTCCTGTTAATCTGTCTTATGTCAATTTAACTATTAGACCAACCAAAGAACCTAGAGGAAAGAAGGGAAAATTACCCCACCCCTTCACTGTTTTCAAGTTATTTTCATTGTCTTAGTTTTCAAAAGTTTAATTATGATATATATGTATTTTAAATTTTATTTATTTATTTGGCTGCATTGGGTCTTAGTTGTGGCATGTGGTATCTTTCATTGTGGCGAGTGGGCTCCAGAGCATGCAGGCTCAGTAGTTGCAGCGAGTGGGCTCAGTAATTGTGGCACGTGGGCTTAGTTGCCCCACAGCATGTGGGATCTTAGTTCCCCAACCAAGGATCGAACCCGTGACCCCTGCATTGCAAGATGAATTCTTAACCACTGGACCACCAGGGAAGTCCCCCTAATTATGATATATTTTGACATGAATTTCTTTGGGTTCATCATATTGAGATTCCCTCAGCTTCTTGGATCTGTAGGTTTGTGTCTTTTGCCAAATTTGGAACATTTCATTAATTATTCAAATACTCATTTGGTCTCAGGGTCTTTCTCTTATCTTCCTGGGAATTCCATAATATGAATGCTGGGCTTTTTGTTATTGTCTTACAGGTCTATGAGACTCTGTTTAATATTTTCTGTCAATTTTCTCTCTGTTGTTCAGATTGGGTAAGTTCTATTGATCTGTCTTCAAGTTTACTGATTCTACCTTCTGTCACCTCTGCTCTACTAGTGAGCCCATCCAGTGAGGTTTTTATTTCTGTCATTGCCCTTTTTGGTTCTATAATATCCATTTGGGGTTTTAAAAAAATAACTTCTTTGCTGAGATTCTTCTCATTTTTCATTTGTTCCAAGAGAATTTGTAGAGTTTGTAATTGATTGTTGAAACATTTTTATATTGGGTGCTTTACAATCTTGTCAGATAATTTGAACATGTGAGTCATCTCAGTGTTGGCATCCGTTGATTGTCTTTTCTCATTCAAGTTGTTATTTACTTGGTTCTTGATGTGACAAATGATTTTCTATTGTATTCCAGGCCTTTGTCTATGATGTTAGGAGACTATGGGTCCTATGAAAATCTTTCATTTTAGCAGTCAGTCACCCTGTTTAGGTTTGGCATGAAAGTTTCGGCCTAATTTTGGTGCTGTGGTTCCAATGGCAGTTTAATCTTCTGAGCCTTTGTGGTGTTATTTTTATCTGCTTGGACTATCTGGTGCCTCTGGGGCTCTCACTTGCCTTTGCTGGTGCTGCTTAAGGGTGAGAAGGATTTCTACAGGCCAGGCCTCTGGGTGTTCCTCAGTGGTAGAGGGATGTGATGAGCTCCACTGACCAGTGCCTTCTGGCTGCCCAGGTGTCTCTGTGCAGCCAGAAGGGGAATCTCAGGTCAAAGTGGCATCCTGGGTCAGGATGATTGCTGTGGCTAGGTCCCTCTTGCTGGTTCTGCCCCTCTTGCCTGCCTGGCGACTCTGGACAGGGGAGAGGTTTTCCAAGTCTGGTCGACTGGTTGGATCCTTCTTTCTAGTTTCACCCACCAGCATCATGTTTCCTGTTGGGAGAAGGGAATCTCAGGCCTCTTGGGCCTTCAAGGTAAAAGAAGTTTCCAGCCTGGCCTCTTGCTGTGGCTGCATCTCTCCAGCAGTTCCCCCCTGCCTGGTTCTTTCAACTTGACCACCATCAATGGCATATTGCCTAGAATTGTGCCATTTGATATTGGAGACACCAGCCACGTGTGGCTACTGAGCACTTGAAATGAGGCTAATGAGACTGAGAATTGATTTAAAATTTTATTCATTTTAATTAACTAAAAATTTAAAATAGATACTCAAGTGGAAGATCCAGTGCTTCAATAAAATGCAATACAATTTTGGATTAAAAGATCTGAAATGATGTCTTGTCCCCATTGACCACGTATTGAGAGTCACAACCTTTCCCTGGCAAACCTTTCAAATACCTAGCTGCCATCTGAAAGAAAAACTGTTCTAAATGTAATGTTATACATTTTGGTAATATTAGACATTTATTCTGTTAAAAAAATACTCAATTCAGTTATTGGAAAACTTTTAAAGTATGTTTGAAACAACCTGTGAATATTAATCTACATTTTCTTTTTTAAAAAAGATTATTTATTTGGCTGTGCCGGGTTTTAGTTGCAGCATGTGGGACCTAGTTCCCTGATCAGGGATTGAACCCGGGCCCCTTGCATTGGAAGTATGGAGTCTTAACCACTGGGCCACCAGGGAAGTCCTTAATCTACATTTTCATCTGTAAATTTTATGAAGTCTACATATAAATCAAGTATTTTGATGAAAATTTAGCATTCAAATTGAGATGTGTTGTAAGTATAAAATACACATCTGATTTCACAGGCTTACTACAACAAAAAGAATGCCAAATATCTCATTAATAATTTAAAAAATTGATTACATGTTGAAATGATAATGTTTTGGATATGTAGTTTAAATATATTATTAAAGTTAATTTCATTTGTTTCTTTTTCTTTAATGTGTCATCTGTCTGCAGCACCGCATGCTAAGTTTCCTCCTCCTTTTCCACCTGTGTTGGAAATTGAGGCTGATGCTCTGTTTGTTTGTTTGTTTTAGTTTGGTTTTTTGGCCACGCTGAGCGGCTTGCAGGATCTTAGTTCCCTGACCAGGGATTGAACCCGGGACACGGCAGTGAAAGCACCAAGTCCTAAACGCTGGACCACCAGGGTAATCCCCAGGCTGCTGCTCTGTGTCAAAGTGATTTAGATTCTCCAGGCAGGAGTAAGAATTTTCATTCTTTTTTTTTTTTAACACCTTTATTGGAGTATAATTGCTTTACAATGGTGTGTTAGTTTCTGCTTTATAACAAAGTGAATCAGCTATACATATACATACAATTTGGAACAGCAAAGTTATTTCTACATAGTAACAGAGATGTTCACATTTCATTAGTCAGGGAGACTAAAGTCTGCCTCCCACACAGAGCCATTGGCCAGCTGCACCACCTGCCCAAAGCAACCTCAAGCCTTTGCTCCCACCCACTTCCACTTCCCTCACACAGCTGTGTCATCTATCTGCACCCCCGCAGGCTATGCACTGCCCCCTCCCTGCACTGGACAATGAGGACCTCACTGATTTACAGACCAGGAAGCCTCATATACCTAGGGAAGCCAGAGCCCCATTCTTACTCAGCCATTGGTTAACTGTGCCTTTTGTCTACAGCCTCTCAGGTGCCACTTTGGCTGCCTTCTTTCACATGGCCGTGGGGGTTACTACCTAGCATCAGTTTACTATAGGCTGAAGAAGCTAAAGCCCAATTTCTGCAGTCATTGGCTAACTATTTTTCTGTAGCAACTCAGGCTAGACCCTGCCTCTCTCACTCTGCACATAGCAACAGGGGCTTCTCCCTAGTAACAGGCTGCTGCTTCATCCCATTGGCCACCGGAAACTAGATCCCACCTTTCGTACACAGCCATTGGCCAGCTGTACCATCTATCTACAACCCCTCAGACTTGGTCTAGACAAGAGAGCTCAAATTGCTGGCTTCCATTAACTCTTCCACCACCACTGCTCATATGGTAGGACCTTGAATTTGGTCATTTGTTATCTGACCAACCATCAACGACTCTCTTGTCAAAATCTAAAATTCAGGCTCCTGTAATAACACTTCTACTACCTTTGGACCAAATTTCAACCCTATCAGTATTGCTCTAGTCTGACCTGTAATCTACAGCTCTGATAATTCTTCCACCATCAATGCCTTTCTCGTATCTTTTAGCATTCAGCCTTTAATTAACTATTCCTCCATCAATGTCTCTCTGATCTGGAGCTTGAACCCAGGCCTGTTAATTTTTCCACCATCAATGCATACTAGGACTGATCTCAAACTCGACATCTGTGAACCTTCCAACATTAATGACCTTGATAAAGTCCATCTGATAAAGACCACAAGGGTCACATCCATAGTTGGACAGAAATGGGTTTTTTTTAAAACAAGTTTTTTTAAAATTTATTTATTTATTTATTTTCAGCTGCGTTGGGTCTTCGTTGCTGCATGTGGGCTTTCTCTAGTTGCGGCAAGCAGGGGCTACTCTTCATTGCAGTGCGCGAGCTTCACATTGCAGTAGCTTCTCCTGTTGTGCAGCACGGGCTCTAGGCTCACGGGCTTCAGTAGTTGTAGCACGCGGGCTCAGCAGTTGTGGCTTGCGGGCTCTAGAGGGCAGGCTTGGTAGTTGTGGCACACGGGTTTAGTTGCTCCGCAGCGTGTGGGATCTTCCCGGACCTGGGCTCAAACCCATGTCCCCTGCATTGGTAGGTGGATTCTTAACCACTGTGCCACCAGGGGAGCCCAGAAATGGGTTTTAACTTGCTGCAGCAAGGGAGACCACACACTGTAGGAATTGTGGAGGATCTCACTTAGGGTGGCCAACTTGTTTTAGTTTTGCCTGGGACTTTCCTGATTTTAGCACTGAAGTTCCCTTGTTCCAATAAACCCCTCAGTCCTGGGCAAACAGGTATGGTTGATCACCCTAGTCTCACCAATCAAAGGAAGAAATAGAATTATGGTAAGTCCCCTACATACGAACAAGTTCCATTCTGAGAGCGCGTTTGTAAGTCCAATTTGTTCGTAAGCCCAACAAAGTTAGCCTAGGTACCCAACTAACACAATTGGCTATATAGGACAGTACGGTAATAGCTTTATAATACTTCTCACACAAATAATACATAAAAAACAAACATAAAAAATAAAGAAAACATTTTTAATCTTACAGTACAGTACCTTGAAAAGTACAGTAGTACAGTACAACAGCTGGCATACAGGGCCTGGCATCAAGTGAACAGCAAGAAGAGTTACTGACTGGAGGAGGGAGAGGAGGTGGGAGATGGTAGAGCTGAAGGATCGTCAGCAATGGGAGACGGAGGGCAAACTGCAATTTCACTCACGCCTGACATTCATGGCACAGGTTCTGGTTCCTTGCTGGATTCAGTTCTATCTAGCCTCTTTTTTCGTCACAGATGGCATGGTAGCACTGGATTGCATTCTGAACGGCTGCTGCAAGCTTCGTGTACTGTTCTACGTTCGGGTTCTGTGCCTCAAAAACTAACAGTGCCTCCTCAAATAAAGAAAATCCCCTTGCCATTTCCTGCATCGTGAATCTCTTCGGTTCTTCAGTAGTACCAACTACATCACCGCTGCTTTTACACTTGCTTCCGGACATCCTGGGCTTGAAATAAAGATACTGTACTCCTGTACTGTATACAGTATGGTACTGTAAAGTACATAAAAGCACAACCACTTATAGAGGATGCACACACATGACAATGTACACCAGACATGTGAGCTAATTTACGTGATTGGACATGTGAACGCACGTCAACATCTTCGAAAGTTCGCAACCTGAAGGTTGTATGCAGGGGACTTACTGTACTACAGGATGTTGGGGAAGAGTGGAGTTCAGTTAAAATTTAAATGAAGCAGTGTACTGATTAGCCCACAGCAAAGTAGGTTGGTATGTAAAAGAGTCAATGTCAAGTCTGGACTGTGAGGTGGATCCAGGGTCCTTTTTATTTAGAAACGCTAAATTAAAAAAAAGATGTGACATACTGTCTGCTAAGGTTTCCACTACAGATGCAAGAAAAAAGTGTCCTTATGCTTTCTGTCTGTCTGATTGTGGCAACCCAGATTGAATGGGGGAATACAGGGAAAAATTGCAACTGACAAATAACCTTGTGAACAGTAAAAGCCTCCTTTATTTCAAAGAAGAGTTTATAAGAACAGTATTGGAAAATTATTCCCCTACACCCTTACCTTCTGATTTTACTTTTAAAAGCATAAGGGTCCAGTCTAAGCATGGTGGGGAGGGATAGTTAGGGAGTTTGGGATCAGCATGTACACACTGCTATATTTAAAATGGATAACCAACAAGGACCTACTGTATAGCACAGGGAACTCTGCTCAATGTTATGTGGTAGCCTGGATGGGAGGGTAGTTTGGGGGAGAACGGATACGTGTATATGCAAGGCTGAGTCCCTTTGCTGTGCACCTGAAACTGTCACGACATTGTTAGTCGGCTATACTCCAATATAAAATAAAAAGTTAAAAAAATAGATGTGACATGTTTGCTTCAGATACCCCTTATTTGAAGCTCTGAACCTGGGTTGGAAATCGAGTCTGCTTCTCTGTGTCAACGTGACTTGGATCCTCCAGGCAAGAGTGGGATGTTTTATTCTTACTGACATAATTTCAATTAACAAAGCTTCTGATAGTCTATGATTTTAGAGAACAAGTTTTCTGGGACTAGGGTAAGGCAAGAGAGACATTCACTTCAAAGTGCAAAATTTAAGGGGGCACCAAAAAACTCAGTAATCAAAACAAATAACATTTTAGTGCAATATTTTCAAAAGTCAAAATACAAGAACATTGATGATTGAATCATTAATAGAGAACATGAAGCCAGATCAGAAAAATGCAACATAGGTGTTGGTAGAGTTAAGAAAGGTTCAGGTTTGAGATCAGCTCAGAGAGGCATTGATGATGGAAGTAAACAGGGTCTAGGATTTGAGACGTTGACCAGAAGTCACAACAATAATAAGTTTTGGCAATTTATGTCGAGGTGCGTGTGTTACAATAATATTCTCATATTTGCCGTTCTGTCTTTCATCCAGTTCATAAATACTGCTGAGGAGACAGAGAAAATGGGATAATCTGAGAGGCTAACATTCTAGCTCTCCAGATTGTTGAGCTGAGGTCCAGAGAAAGGAAATGAATGTCCTCAGGGTACCCAGCAATCCATACTCAAGCTTAGCCAGGGTCTACATGCTGGGTTGGAAACACCTTATGCAGGGAAAAGAGCTCTTTCCCTCTTGTCAGAGTAGGCTCCCTGCAGGAGGGTGTACTAGGACTAGCTTATAAAGACTGTGTATAGGAGTTCAGAGGTGAAGAACACCCAGAATTCTCTTCTCTCCCAAGAGTCAGTAGCAGCTCCTGAATTTCCATATAAGAGAGGCTAACCTGGTTGACAGCAGGTGTTGGGGGCATGTCTTGGAGATGCATTTTCATCGAAAGTGTGCTTAAAATGTTTTCTAAATATTTTTCTATTGATAATTTGCTGAAAAACATTAGTTGTCCAGATCAAAGGCTAGTATTATTATTCTCACCTACTATCATTTCAGTGGGGTAATGGAGATTGAGGGGGATTAAAGACCCCTCCATATCTGTTCCACAGTCCGTCAAAAGGAGACTGTACCACCTTGACTCCTCCCCTCTCTTCTACAGTGGTCTCGCCCAGGAGGGACTTTTCCCCCCTCTTCCCAGTGGTATCTCCCTTGAAGATCAGGACACATCTCCCCTCCCCCCCGGGTTGGGGTTTGGCACCTCTGCTTCTGTAAACTTTGCACAAACCTATAGAACTCGGTTCCAAAGACCAGCTTCTCCTGGAAGCTTGTCTTCAGAAAGTTTCTACCCATGAACGACACCCCCCTCCGTCGCCTATGGAACAGCCCACTGTACGGAATGGATGCTATGATGGCGGCCCTCAGGGTGGAAAGCCTCGGCGCAGCCATGTTCCTCTCTCGGCACCGCTGCTCATGGACAAAGTCTCTGCAGATCCATAACAGCACCTTGTTCAGAGTGAGTAGACCACAGTCGCACAGCTCTTGTGTGATCGTGTGCGAAATTAACAGCCCCAGAAGGGGCAGGTTCAGAGGTGAGGACAGGAAACGGAAGTGGCCCTCAGAGGCTGTTTAAGTCTTGTTGGCGCGCGGCACTAAAGCGAGTGCACGAGGGTTTGTGGCGTGACAGTCATCAGTGATTTTGAGGTGATGGCTTTGTTGGCTTTTGGGAATGACAGTTTGTTGGGTCAGTTGGTGGGGAATTAAAGAATCTGGTGAATGGGAGTGTATGCGGGTCAGGGAGGGATGGAGGCTTCTGAGGTAGTCAGTTCTTTTTTAGATTCCTTGCTGCATTTTGTTGTCAAGTCCTAATAGTGTGTGTGCTTCTAGATTTTTTCCTCAGTCTCCCCAGAGATTTGCTAATTTTATTAGCCTTTCCAAACTACCAACTTTTGGCTTTGTTGATCCTCTCTGATGTACCTTTGTTTTCTCTTTCCCTAATTCCTACTATCTGTGCTATTTTCTCTTTTATCTAACTTCTTAAATTGGTTGTTAATTCATTAATGTTCAGCCTTTCTTTGTTAAAAGGCATTTGAAAACATGAATTTCCCTTTAAGAGTCTCTTTAGTTGCGTTCCACAAAATGTTATATACACCATCTTATTATTGAGCTTTGTGTTTAATTTTTCTTTTTTATTTATTCTTTACATTACTATAATGTTTTGGGAGGGCTGACATTTTAATTAAATTTTTTATCCAGGGGTATGGTATGTCTGTGTGACTATTTTATATTTGTCAATTTTTTTTTACTTTTTTAATTTATAGGTGCAGCTCCTTAAAGAATTTATTTTACATATTTTATATTTTTCTTGTTATCATTACTAACGGATTTTTTTTCTGTTTTCATTTGGTCATTGTTATTATACAGGGAAAAAACTATCTGCTCTTGTAATTTTATCTTGTATCCAGCCCCTTATCAAATTACCCTATGAGTTCTGGTAGAGTCTGGGGTAGGTTTTCTATGTATAAAATCATATCACTGGCAAAGAAAGCTACATTTTCATTTCTTTTTTTTTTAACTTTATTTTAAATTTTATTTATTTATTTATTTATTTATTTATTTATTTATTTATTTATTTATTTATTTTTGGCTGTGTTGGGTCTTCGTTTCTGTGCGAGGGCTTTCTCCAGTTGCGGCAAGAGGGGGCCACTCTTCATCGCGGTGCACGGGCCTTTCACTGTCGCGGCCTCTCTTGTTGTGGGGCACAGGCTCCAGACGTGCAGGCTCAGTAGCTGTGGCTCACGGGCCTAGCTGCTCTGCGGCATGTGGGATCTTCCCAGACCAGGGCACGAACCCATGTCCCCTGCATTGGCAGGCAGATTCTCAACCACTGCGCCACCAGGGAAGCCCCATTTTCATTTCTTTGCAATATTTATTCTGATTATTTCATCTTCTATTGTGTAAGCTAGAGCCAGAAAAAACAATTTTGAGTTGTATCAGACATCCCTATCTTTTTACTAATTTTAATGGCAGTTGCTTCATCATTTTATTTTTTAGCATAGTATTTCAGGGATATGTTTTGTAAATGATTTTTGTGATATTTAAGTGATTTACTTCTTCCCTAATTTTAGTTTGAGTTTTTATTAGTAATGACTGCTGAATTGTGTCAAATGCTTTTTTGGTGTAAGTTAAAAGCAGCATGTTTCCTCCCCCCACCCCAGTTTGTTGATTTAATAAATATTATTAATGTTGAATCATCTTCTGGAAAGAAGAGGCTCAGAGCTTCTCTGCAGAAGAATTTAAGAGGGATTTTTCACCCTAAAATGGTGAAATAATTAAAGTGGACAGAAGAGACCCCTTTCATTAAGATTACCAGGTTTCCAGGTTTTTTGCCTCCACAGTCACTCACCAGGACCCCATGGACAAGTCCTTCCCCTGCCTACCCCATGGGGCTTCAGCACCATTCACTGCCTCACTTCCACCTTCTCCCCAAACCCAGATCTGCCGTGAACCTGGAATTGAGGGATGAGCTGGTTGGGTAAAGTGTGAAGCACCGCCTGTGGAGCCACCCAAGAGTAACGGACTCTGAGTTCATTAATTTGACTCCAAATATCATGATTGTTTCCACAATCTACCCTCACTAATACTCAGAGTGGGAGTTGCTGAACTTTGTGGGGTGAATGTGGAATGACAGTGATGACATGGATACTATCCTTTTAGGATTTGTTGGTGTCTCTGTGGAGCTGTTGAACTTTCTGCATATTGGAGGCTGCAGGATCTTCCATTTATTCTGACTGCAGCCCACATACAAAGGCCTCTCCAGCTTTGGAAGGTGGGCTGGTACTCGGAGTCAACATGCCAGCTAATGGGAAATCACCCCAGAGGTTTCCTGCCCTGGTTCCAGGACAACCTGGCAGATCATTTGAGGTAAGTAAGAAGAGCCTACTTTTTCCCATTTTTTTATTTTTAAAAAATTTTTTAGACAAAAATTTTTATTTTTTAGACAAATTTTGATTTTGAGATAATTGTAGATTCAAATGCAATGTACTGATGTACTGTTTACCCAGTTTCCCCCATCATAGCATCTTGCAAAACCTTGGTATTGATACAGTATCACAACCAGGATATTGACATACAGAACATTTCCATCACCACAAGGATCCTTCATGTTGCCCTTTTATAACTGCAATAATTTCCCTCCTGCCCTTCCCCCTCCTAACCCCTGGCAACTACTAACCTGTTCTCCATTTCTATAAATTTGTCATTTCAAGGATGCTATATAAATGAAACAATACAGTATGTAACCTTTGGGGACTGGCTTTTTTGACTCAGCATAATTCTCTGGAGATTCATCCAGATTGTTGCATATATCAATAGTTTGCTCCTTTTTATTGCTGAATAGCATTCCATGGTATGGATTTACCACAGTTTGCTTAACCAGTCACTAGTTGAAGGACATCTTGGTTGTTTCCAGTTTTTGGCTGTTATGAATAAGGATGCTGTGATTGTGTAAGATTTTTGTATCGAAGGAATGCACGTGAGTGCAATTGCTGGATTGTATGCTAAGAGCATTAAAACAATTAAGTGACCTAATTTTTAGTAGTTCTAGATTTACAGAATAATTGAGATGGTAGTATTAGTGTGGTACATTTGTTACAATTAACCAATATTGATACATTATTATTAATTATAGTCAACAGTTTACAGTAAGGTTCACTCTTTGTGTTACACATTCTATGTGTTTTGACAAATACATAATGACATATATCCACCATTACAGTTCATACAGAACAGTTTCATCTGTGCTTTAGCTATTCATTCATCTTTCCTCTCCCCCTGCCTGAAACTCTGGCAACCACACTTTTTTACTGTCTCTATAGCTTTGCCGTTTCTAAAATGTCATATAGTTGGAATCATACAGTCTGTGGCCTTTTCAGATTGGCTTCTTTCACTCAGCAATTTGCATTCAAGTTTCCTCCATGTCTTTTCATGGCTTGATAGCTCATTTATTTTTATCACTGAATAATATTCCATTGTATGGATGTACCACAGTTTGCTTATCCATTCACCTATTGAAGGACACCTTGGTTGTTTCCAGTGTGGGGTGATTATGAATAAAGCTGCTATAAACATGTATGTACAGGTTATGCTGTAGACATAAGTTTTCCATTCATTTGGGTAAATGACTAGGAGTGCAACTGTGGGTCATATGGTAAGACTTTGTAAGAAACTACCAAACTGTCTTCCACAGTTTTTCATCATTTTCATTCTCACCAGCAATGAATGAACATTCTTGTTGCTTCACATCTTTGCCAGGATTTGGTACTGTCAGTTTTTTGAATTTTAACCATTCTAATAAGTGTGTAGTGGTATCTTATTGTTGTTTTAATTTGAAATTCCATAATGAAAAATGATGTTGGACATGGTTTTACATGCTTATTTCCCATCCGTATATTTTCTTTGGTCAAGTGTCTATTCAGATCTTTTGCCCATTTTGTAATGGGGTTGTTTGTTTTCTTATTGTTGATTTTTAAGAGTTCTTTGTATATTTTATTTTATTTTATTATTTTAAAAATTTTTTAAAAATATTTATTAGGGGCTTCCCTGATGGCGCAGTGGTTAGGAATCCGCCTGCCAATGCAGGGGACACAGGTTCGTGCCCCAGTCTGGGAAGATCCCACATGCCGCGGAGCGGCTAGGCCCGTGAGCCACAACTACTGAGCCTGCACATCTGGAGCCTGTGCTCCACAATGGGAGAGGCCACGACAGTGAGAGGCCCGCGCACCGTGATGAAGAGTGGCCCCCGCTCGCCGCAACTGGAGAAAGCCCTTGCACAGAAACGAAGACCCAACACAGCCAAAAAAAAGAAATTTTTAAAAAAATTTATTTATTTATTTATTTATTTATTGGCTGTGTTGGGTGGGTCTTAGTTGCAGCAGGCAGGATCTTTTGTTGCAGTGCATGGGTTCTCCGTTGGGGCGCACGGGCTTCCCTCTAGTTGTGGTGTGTGGGCTCCAGAGTGCATGGGCTCTGTAGTTGTGGCACACTGGCTCCAGAGTGCGTGGGCTCAGTAGTTGCAGCACGTGGGCTTAGTTGCTCTGCAGCATGTGGGATCTTAGTTCCCTGACCAGGGATCAAACTGGTGTGCCCTGAATTGCAAGACAGATTCTTAACCACTGGACCACGAGGGAAGTCCCTCTTTGTATATTTTTAAATACAAGTCATTTTATCAGATATGTGTTGTGCAAGTATTTTCTCCTATTCTGGGCTTGTCTCTTTATTCTCTTAACAGTGTCTTTCACAGAGCAGAATTTTAAAATTTCAATAAAGTCCAACTTGTCAGTTTTCTTTCATGTAACGTACTTTTGGTGTTATATTTTAAAACACTGCCAAACCCAAAGTCACTTAGATTTTCTCCTGTTATTTGCAGAAGTTTTCTTTCTTTTTTTTTTGTCCACGCCGTGCAGCGTGTGGGATTTCAGTTCCCTGACCAAGGATTGAACCTGGGCCATAGTAGTGAAAGTCTGGAATCCTAACCACTAGGCCACCAGGGAACTCCCTATATGCAGAAGTTTTATATTTTTGCATTTTGCCTATAAGTCTAAGATCCATTTAGAGTTAATTTTTGTGAAAGTTGTCAGGACTGTGTCTAGATATTTTCTTTTTGCATATGGATATCAAATTGTTTCAACACCATTTATTGAAAAGGCTGTCCTTTCTCCATTGAATCGCTTTTGTTCCTTTGTCAAAGATCAGTTGTCTATATTTGTGTGGGTCTATTTTCTGGCTCTCTATTTGTTGCATTGATAAATTTGTCTATTTTTACCAATACCATACTTTTATTTATTTATTTATTTTTAAATTGAGGTATAATTGACTTACAATATTATATTAGTTTCAGATATACAACATAGTGATTCGATATTTGTATGTATTGTTAAATGATCACCATGGTAAGTCTAGTTGACATCCATCACCATACATAGTTACAGAATTTTTTTTCTTGTGATGAGAACTTTTAAGATTTACTTTCTTAGCAGCTTTCAGATATGCAATATAATATTATTAACTATAGTCACCATGCCTGTACATTACATCTCCATGACTTATTTACTTTTTAACTGGAAGTTTGTACCTTTTGACTCCCTTCACCCATTTTACCCTCTCCTCTTGCCTCTGGCAACCGCCAATCTGTTCTCTATATCTATGAGTTTGTTTTTTTTGTTTGTTTTGTTTTGTTTTAGATTCCACATATAAGTGAGATCATACACTATTTGTCTTTCTCTGTCTGATTTATTTCACTTAGCATAATGCCCTCAAGGTCCATCCAAGTTGTTGTAAACAGCAGGATGTCTTTCTTACTCATGGCTGAATAATATTCCATTGTGTATGTGTGTATATCTATATCTCTATCTATCTCACATTTTCTTTATCCGTTCATCCATTGGATGGACACTTAGGTTGCTTCCATATCTTGCCTATTGTAAATAATGCTGCAATGAACATGGGAGTGCACATATCTTTTCAAGTTAGTATTTTCATTTTCTTCAGATAAATACTCAGAAGTGGAATTACTGGATCATATGGTAGTTCTATTTTTAATTTTTTGAGGAACTTCCATACTGTTTTCCATAATGGCTGCACCAATTTGCATTCTTACCAACAGTGCACAAGGGTTCTCTTTTCTCTATGTCCTCACCAACAATTGTTACTTGTCATCCTTTTGATAATAGGCATTCTAACAGGTGTGAGGTGATAGCTCACTGTGGTTTTGATTCGCATTTCACTGATGATTAGTGATGTTGAGCATCTTTTCATGTACCTGTTGGCCATTGCTATGTCTTCTTTGGAGAAATGTCTATTCAGATCCTCTGTCCATTTTTAAATTGGATTGTTTTTTGCTATTGAGCTGTATGAGTTCTTTATATATTTTGGATATTAACACCTTGTCAGGTATACAATTTGCAAATATTTTCTCCCATTCAGTAGGTTGCCTTTTCATTTTGTTGATGGTTTCCTTTGCTGTGCAGAAGCATTTTAGTTTGATGTAGTCCCACTTGTTTATTTTTGCTTTTATTGCCTTTGCTTTTGGAGTCAGATCCAAAATAATCATTGCTAAGACTGATGTCAAGGAACTTACTGCCCATGCTTTCTATGAGTTTTATGGTTTCAGGTCTTACATTCAACTCTTTAATTCATTTTGAGTTAATTTTTTATATGGTGTAAGATAGTAATCCAGTTTCATTTTTTGCATGTGGCTGTCCAGTTTTCCCAACACTATTTTTTGGAGATATTGTCCTTTTCCCATTGTATATTCTTGGATCCTTTGTCATAAATTAATTGACCATATATGCATGGGTTTATTTCTGGGCTCTTTATTCTGTTCTGTTGTTGTTTGTGTCTGTTTTTATGCCAATACCATACTGGGGTTTTTTTCACTAAATTTATTTATTTATTTTTATTTTTATCTTTTTAATTGAAGTATAGTTGATTTAAAATGTTGTATTAGTTTCAGTGTACAGCACAGTGATTCAGTTATATATATATATATAATTTTTTAGATTCTTTTCCCTTATAGATTATTACAAAATATTGAGTATAGTTCCCTGTGCTATACAGTAGGTCCTTGTTGGTTGGTTATCTATTTTTTTTTAATTGATTTCTTTTTTTTTTAGAGCTCCTGATTTATTTATTTATTTATTTATTTATTTATTTATTTATTTATTTGGCTGTCTTGGGTCTTTGTTTCTATGCGAGGGCTTTCTCTAGTTGTGGCAAGCGGGGGCCACTCTTCATCGCGGTGCACGGGCCTTTCACTGTCGCGGCCTCTCTTGTTGCAGGGCACAGGCTCCAGACGTGCAGGCTCAGTAGTTGTGGCTCACGGGCCTAGTTGCTCCACGGCATGTGGGATCCTCCCAGACCAGGGCTCAAACCCGTGTCCCCTGCATTGGCAGGCAGACTCTCAACCACTGCGCCACCAGGGAAGCCCCGGTTATCTATTTTATATAGATAGTAGTGTGTATATGTTAATCCCAAACTCCTAATTTATCCCTTCTCCCTTTCCCCTTTGGTAAAGGGGGGGTAACCATAAGTAACCATAAGGTAACCATAAGTTTGTTTTATGTGTCTGTGAGTCTGTTTCTGTTTTGTAAATAAGTTCATTTGTACCTGTCTTTTTTTGTTTTTTGGCTGTGCCACCAGGCTTGCGGGATCTCAGTTCTCCCACCAGGGATTGAACCCAGGCCACAGCAGTGAAAGTGCTGAATCCTAACCACTAGGCCACCAGGGAACTCCCTGTATCTTTTTTTAGATTCCACATATAAGTGATATCATAAGATATTTGTCTTCGTCTGGCTTACTTCACTTAGTATGATAATCTCCAGGTCCATCTATGTTGCTGCAAATGGCATTATCTGATTCTTTTTTATGGATGAGTAATATTCCATTGTATATATATACCACATCTTCTTTATCCATTCTTCTGTCGATGGACATTTAGGTTGCTTCCATGTCTTGGCTATTGTAAATAGTGCTGCAGTGAACATTGGGGTGCATGTAACTTTTTGAGTTATAGTTTTCTCCCATACTGTTTTGATTACTGTAGCTTTGTAATATATAGTTGACCTTTGAACAACACAGGTTGGAACTGTGTGGATCCACTTATATGTGGATTATTTTCAATAGTAAATACTACAGTACTACACGATCTACAGTTGGTTGAATCTGTGGATACAGAGAAACTGGGGATAAGGAGGAACCAAGTATATGGTGGGCCAACTATAAGTTATACATGGACTTTCAACTGCTCAGAGGGTCAATGCCCCTAATCCTGCATTGTTCAAGGGTTTTAAATCAGATAATGTAATGCCTCCAGCTTTGTTCTTCTTTCTCAAGATTGCTGGTGTGTTGCAGTATTTAACTTACTGCAAGAAGTGAACTTACTGCAAATAAATAAACAGCAATTTAACTTACTGCAACTTTTAGTTTTGTTATGGTTATACTTAAGTGTTTCATACTTCTGAGTAATTATCAATGGTTTCATATTTTTTATTTTGGAGTCCACGTTTTCATTGCTAACATATAGAAAAACACTTGGTTTTTGTGTGTTTTTCTATGCTTTCTATGACCTTTTCATCTGGAAATAGAGACAGTTTAATTTCTTCCTTTTTATTCTGTATGCCTTTCATTTCCATTTCTTGCCTTATTGTAATGGTTAGAACTTCCAGCACTATGTTGAATAAGAGTCGTGCGAATAGACATCCTTGCCTTGCTCTTGTTCTTCAGTCTTTTATCATGAAGTATAATGTTAGCTGTAGTTTTGTTTTAGATGCTGTTTATCAAATTGAGGGTGTTACTCTGTATTTCTATTTCTATTCTGGTTTTTGCAGGAATGAGTGTTGGATTTCTTCAAGTGCTTTTTCTATATTGATTGATACAATCATGTGATTTTTAAAATCCTGTTAACATGGTGGAGTATATGGATTGATTTTTGAATATTGAACCTGTCTTGCATCCCTGGAATAAACCCTAATTGGTCATGGTATATAATTCCTTTAATATATTAATGAATTATAGTTGCTAATATTTTGTCAAGAAATTTTGCCTCTATATTCATGAGTGATATTGGTGTGTAGTTTTCTTTTTTATACTATATTCATCCAGTTTTGTAATCAGGGAATGTGTTAGTTTCATGTGGTTGCTGCAACAAAATACCACAAGCTTGGTGGCTTAAAACAGCAGAAATTTATTCTCTCATAGTTCTAAAGGCCAGAAATCCAAAATAAGCATCACTGGGCGAAAATCAAGGTGTTGACAGGGCTTTACTCCCTGCAGAGGCTCTGGGGGAGAATCTGTTTCTTGCCTCTTCCAGCTTTGGGGGGCTGCAGCTATTCCTTGGATTGTTACTTCATCTCTTCATTCTTCATGGCCAGCATCTTCAAATATCTCTCTACTGTCTTCACATCACTGCCTCTGTGTGCGTCAAATCTTCTTTTGCCTCCCTCTTGTAAGGATACATGTGATCACATTTAGAACCCACCTGGATAATACAAGATACTCTCCTTATCGGAAGATCCTTAATCACATCTGCAAAGACCTTTTTATTTTTGCCATGTAAGGTGATATTCATAGATTCCAAGGATTAGGATGTGGATATCTTTTGGGGGCCCCTTTTCACCTATCCTAGGAAAATACTAGCCTCATAGAATGAGTTTGAAAGAATTACCTCCTCTTCTGTTTCCTGTAAGAGATTATGTAATTGTGTTAATTCTTCGTTAAAAGTTTGGTAAAATTCTCCAGGGAAACCATCTGGCCAGAGATATCTTTTTTTGGGTGAGTTTTATTTTTTATTTTTAAAAACTTTTATTGGAGTATAGTTGATTTAAAATGTTGTGTTAGTTTCTGCTGTACAGCAAAGTGAATCAGTTATACATATACATATATCCATTCTTTTTAGATTCTTTTATGAGTTTTAAATTATGGATAAATTTTCCTTAATAGTACAGGGCTACTTAAATTATCTATTTCATATTGGATGACTTGTGGTCGTTTGTGGTTTTTGAAGAATTGGTTCATTTCATCTAAGTTATAAGTGTAGAATTGTTCATAGTAATTTCTCTTTTGATGTCCGCTGGGTCTGTAGTGATATTCTTTGTTTCATTCCTGATATTGGTAATTTGTGTCCTCTCTCTTTTTTTTGGTCAGTCTTACTAAAAGTTTATCAATTTTATTGATATTTTCAAAGAACCAGCTCTTTGTTTCATTGATTTTTATCTATTGTTTTTCTGTTCAGCTTCATTAATTTCTGTTCTTTTCTATTATTTTCTTCCCTCTCTGTGCTCTGGGTTTATTTTGGTCTTTTTTTCTTTATTTTTAAATTGAAATATAATTGGCATATAACATTATGTAAGTTTAAAGTGACAATGTGTTGCGAGTTCCCTGGTGGCCTAGTGGTTAGGATTCCAGGCTTTCACTGCTGCAGCCTGGGTTCAATCCCTGATGGGGGAGCTGAGATCCCGCAAGCTGTCCTGTGCAGCCAAAAAAAACAAGTGACAATGTGTTGACTTGATACATTTATATATTGCAATATGATTATCCCTGTAGCATTAGCAAACACCTCAATCACATCACATAATTATCATTTCTTTTTTGTGGCAGTAACAGTTAAGATCTAGTCTCTTAGCAACTTTGTATAATACAGTATTGTTGACTATAATCACTATTCTGTGCATTAGCTCTCTTGGACTTATTTATCTACTATTTCCAAGTTTGTACTCTTAACTTATCCTCAATATGGTCTTTTTTTCTAGGTTTTTGGTGTGGGACCTTAAATCTTTGATTTGAGACTTTCCTCTTTCAAATGTATGCATTTAGTGCTGTATATTTTCCTCTCAGCAATGCTTTAGATGTGTTCCACAAATTGTAAATATGTATTTTTTTCATTTTCATTCAGTTCATTGTATTTTTTGGATTTCCTTTGAGACTTCCTCTTTGAACCATGGATTATTTAGAAGTGTGTTGTTTCATTTCTAAGTGTATGGAAATTTTCTTGTTATCTTTCTGTTATTGATTTCTAGTTTGATTCCCGTGTAATCAGAAAAAATAACTTGTATAATTTCAATTCTTCTAAAATTGTTGGGGTTTGTTTTACGGCCCAAGATATGCTATATGTTCCATGGACACTTGAAAGGGATGTGTGTTCTGCTGTTGTTGGATGGTGTGTTCTGTAAGTGTCAGTTAGATCCTGTTGGGTCATTGTGTTGTTGAGAATGCTCATTTTCTGTTTAGCTGTTCTGTAAATTGTTGAGAGAAGGGGTGTTGAAGTTTCCAACTATAATTTGTCTACTTCTCCTTTCAGTTTTATCAGCTTTTGCTTCTGTATTTGCTGCATACACATTTAGAATTGCTTTGTTTTTCTTGATGGATTGACTTTTTTATCATTATATATCTCTCTCTGTGTCTGGTAAATTTTTTTTCTAAATTCTAATTTATCTGATATTAATATAGCTACTCATGCGTCTAGCTTTATTGAGGTATAGTGGACAATACTTCTGCTTTCTTTTAATTAATGTTTGCATGATATATCTTTTTCCATACTTTTTCCTTCAACCTGCCTATATCGCTATATTTGAAGTGACTTTCTTTTAGATACCATACAGTTGAGTCATGTTTTTAATCCTTTCTATGAGTCTCTGTCTTTTACTTGGTGTAGTTAGACCATTCACATTTAATGAAATTAATGATATGTTAGGCCTACATTTACTATTTTTCTTTTCTGTTTGTTCTCTCTGCTTTGTTTTCTGTTTTATTTTTCCCTGTCTTCCTATCAGTTTCTTGAGCATATTTTAGAATTCCATTTTGATTTACATATAGTGTTTTTGAGTGTATTTCTTTGTATAGCTCATTTAATGGTTGCTCTAGATATTACATTATATACACATAACTTATCATTGTCTATTGCTATCATCATTTTGCCAGTTTGAGTGAAATGTAGAAACCTTGCCTCCCTTTAATCCCCTTTGCAGTCTCCTGTTTATCATTGTCTTAAATATCTTTTCTACGTACATTTAGAACCAGATCAAACAGTGTTAAAATTTTTTCCTTTAATTGTCAAACGTAATTTAAAAACTCCAGAGGGGAAGGAAAGTCTATTGCACTTACCCACATTTTCATTTACTGTATTCTTTCTTACTTTGTGGTGTTCCAAGATTCTATATTTTATCTTTCATTTTCTGTTTAGGGAATTTCCTTTAGCCATTCTTTTAAGGTAAGTCTGCTGGTGACAAATTCTATTAGTTTTCCTTCATCTGAGAATGTCTTTATTTCTCCTTCATTCCTGAAGGATATTTCATTAGGTATAGGATTCTGTGTTGACAGTTCTTTTCTTTCAGCACTTGAAAAATGTTATGCTACCTCCTATGGCATCTGTGGTTTCTGATGTGAAATCTGCTGTCATTCACATTGTTTTGTAAGGTGTTGTTTCTCTCTCATGGCTTTCAGTGCATATATTTTATTTTATTTTTATTTTTTTAAGATTGATTTATTATTTATTTAATTAATTAATTTATTTTTGACTGTGTCGGGTCTCAGTTGCAGCACGTGGGATCTTCTTTGAGGCAAGTGGGATCTTTTGTTGCGGGGCGCAGGCTCTTCGTTGTGGTGCGTGGGCTTTCTCTAGCTGTGGCGTGTGGGTTTTCTCTTCTCTAGTTGTGGCACACAGGCTCCAGGGTGCGTGGGTTCTGTAGTTGTGGTGCACTGGTTCCAGAACACATGGGCCCTGTAGTTTGTGGCATGCAGGCTCTAGCTGAGATGCACGAGCTCAGTAGTTGTGGCACGTGGGCTTAGTTGCCCCACGGCATGTGGGATCTTAGTTCCCTGACCAGGGATCGAACCCACGTTCCCTGCATTGCAAGGTGGATTCTTTACCACTGGACCACCAGGGAAGTCCCTCAGTACATATATTTTAATCTTTAGTTTTCAGAAGTTTAAGGATGTGTCTTGGTGTGGCTTTCTTTTGTTTTATCCTATTTGTGGTTTGCTCTGTTTCTTGAATCTGTAAATTTATGTCTTTCACCAAATTGGGACATTTTCAGCCATTATTTCTTCGTGTACTTTTTAAGCCCCATCCTCTTTCTCCTTTCCTTTTTGTGTTCTGAGAACATGAATGTTGGTTCTTTTGCTATAGTCCCACAGGTCCCTGAGGCAGTATTTTTCCAGTTAATTTTGTCCGGGTAATTTCTATTCTTCTGTGTTCCATTTCACTGAGTCTTTCCTCTGTCCCCTCTGTTCTGTTGTTGAGGCCATCCACTGAGGTTTTTTTGTGGTTTTTTTTTGGTTTGTTTTTAATTTATTTTTTGGCTGTGTTGGGTCTTCGTTGCTGTGCGTGGGCTTTCTCTAGTTGTGGTAAGCGGGGGCTACTCTTCGTTGCTGTGCGAGGGCTTCTCATTGCAATGGCTTCTCTTGCTGCAGAGCACAGGTTCTAGGCACACAGGCTTCAGTAGTTGTGGCATGCAGGCCTCAGTAGTTGTGGCTCGTGGGCTCTAGAGCACAGGCTCAGTAGTTGTGGTGCATGGGCTTAGGTGCTCCGTGGCATGTGGGATCTTCCCAGACCAGGGCTCGAACCCACATCCCCTGCGTTGGCAGGCGGATTCTTAACCATTGCGCCACCAGGGAAGCCCCCACCCATTGAGTTTTTAATTTTAGTTATTGTGTTTGTTAGGTCTAAAATTTCAATTTGGGTCTTTTTTTTAAAAAAATTAATTAATTAATTTTTTTATGGCTGTATTGGGTCTTCGCTTCTGTGCGAGGGCTTTCTCTAGTTGCGGCAAGTGGGGCCACTCTTCATCGCGGTGCACGGGCCTCTCACTATCGCGGCCTCTCTTGTTGCGGAGCACAGGCTCCAGACGTGCAGGCTCAGTAGTTGTGGCTCACGGGCCTAGTTGCTCCGCGGCATGTGGGATCTTCCCAGACCAGGGCTCGAACCCACATCCCCTGCATTGGCAGGCAGACTCTCAACCACTGCGCCACCAGGGAAGCCCGTTTGGGTCTTTTTTATATCTTCTATTTTTTTCCTGAGACATGCTCACTGAAGCGTTTTTGTGATGACTGATTCAAAATCTTTGCTGGATAATTATCTCTGTTATGTCAGTCTTGATACCTATTGATTTTTTTTTCATTCAGTTTGAGATTTTTCTGGTTCTTGATATGAGTTATTGTCAATTGAAACCTAGGCATTTTTGGTATTATGCTATGAGAATCTTGTTCTTATTTAAACCTGTTTTCGCTGGCTTCCTCTGACTTCACTCCAGCTGGGGAAGAGAGGGTGTCACCTCATTAGTGCCAAGTGGCACTATATATATATACACCACATCTTCTTTATCCATTCATCTGTTGATGGATACAGGATGCTTCTGTGTCTTGACTATTGTAAATAGTGCTGCTATGGACATTAGGGTGCGTGTATTTTTTTGAATTAGAACTTTGTTTTGTATATGGTGTTCAGAGTTTTTAGTCATACTTAGCAGGAGGAATGGGGAAAAGTATATTTACTCTATTTTCCCAGAAGCAGAAATCAGCCTACTTCTTAAGAGAGAAAAAAAATACAGAGCTCATTTCCAGTTCAGATTAAAATTACAGAACTTTTACTTCTTTGCTATTATACTTACATATCTTTTTTTGGTGGAGGTGTTATAATGACATTAACACAATTACTTTCTTGGTTTATCCTATAATATAAAAAATAATGGCAAATGAAGTAAAACTAATAAGAATGGTTACCTTTTCTAAAAAAAAGAAACATTGGGAGTGTTAGATAAATATTTTTCCACATCCAGAAACAATTTTCTACATAATTTTAGTGGTTACATAGCACTCCATCCTTTGAGCACTTGCAATGGTGGTAAGTTTTCATTATAATTGACAATTTGATGGTGAAACTCCTTGATTTGTTTCTTTACGTACATCCATGATTATTTGTTAAAGATATTTTTTGGGAAATTGAATTTTTGTGTCACAGGAGAGGGTTCACTAAATTGTAAGGAATTCAGTGGATGACAGTGAAAAATCTTCCTCTTCACACTAAATGGTAATACTGTTTGGAGGCTGATGATTCTGGGCAATGCATGGCAACTTTTTCCTGATCAGTGCTCTACCCCTCTCCAGCTCTTCCTTCCCAGATCTTCCAAAAAAGTTAGAGATGGCCACATCTCCAGCCAGTTTTTATTTGTTCATTTATTTACTTATTAATTTTGTTTTCCTGTGGTTTTTAAGGAGCTTCTAAGTATAAATAGACAAATATTAGGATAAAAGGAAGGGAAATAAAAAGAAGAAAATATCAAAACAAGTTTTAGAATGTAGGCATGTTGGTCAACAATCCTACACAATTAGAAACTTCGAAGTCTAGATTTATCTCTGATATTCTGGGACGACATAACAGAGTTAGAAGTCCAATCAAACACATGAATTTCAATGCCCCCACAGAGAAATCGATAATTCCTCTATAGTAAAGATTTCCTGATACTTGAGAGTTAAGAAATCTTTTGATGGATCTTCATATGGATGATGGAAACAGTATCTTCAATCACAACTTTGTCATAAATGCTATTACAGGACTCCTATGGCTTTTTCTCTTTTTGAAAATATTTTTTTCATTCAGTGTTTAAGTAAGATTAAAACCTATAAGATTCTGCTTACAGTTAATGAGTGATAAGAGAAAGGGTGAACATAAATTATCCTCTGATTGGGTAATTAAAATGCATCTGACCCAAAGTCAAGTTACTCAGTGATATACCAGTTACTTTGTGTGGGCTTAAGAGTTTTTGACCAAAATACTTCTAAACAAAACATGCCATCTGAGAGCATAGGGATACTGGGTACATAAAATACTACATAAGAAAGTTGATGGAAGGTAGTTGTGTCAGACCTTTAGATTCTTTTTTTTAAAATTGAAGTATAGTTGATTTACAATGTTGCGTTAGTTTCTGCTGCACAGCAAAGTGATTCAGTTATACATACATACATACATACATATATATATATATATATATATATATGCTTTTTCATTATAGGTTACTACAAGATATTGAATATAGTTCCCTTTGCTATACAGTAGGACCTTATTTATCTATTTTATATATAAGACCTTTAGATTCTTTAGGCTTCTAACAGTTGGTTGCCATATGCAGGGACTTTGCAACCAGTTCGTCGTTATTTTCTCTCTTGACTTTTCTGAGTTACAGTTTTAACCCACACCCACTAAGCAGGATTAAAGAGACACTTTAAAATAAAGATTAGTTGGAAAACATAAAGCAATCTTACATCCCAGTAGAATTTTAGTTGAATTAAATTGTAAGAGAAGTGCAATGATTATTGCACATATTGTTCTAGTCTCACTACATCTGTTGAATAGAATTTGCATTCCAAGTGTTTTCATCTTCACCATCATTGAGTCCTTAATCTGTCTCTCTTCCTTTTTGAAGTCTTCCCCATGCTTTTCTGATACTCCTTTCTGGCTGGTTCTCTTTTTTTCTGAGTTGCTAGATGGTGCACAATTTGAGGGTTCTGATGATGTTGTTATCAAAGAAGTCTGTGCAGGAGGAGCATTACCAAATAAGAAATTGCTAATCAATGTCCAGATGACGTGGCATGGATAAAGTACCATCCCCAACAGTGTCCAAATGTCTCCCCTGGAAGAGTGCACCATGGATGTAGTTGGTCTTTCTGCCTGTGCAGTAAACTGCAATGCTTTTTCTCAAGGAGCATCCAGAGGGAACTCATTTATAAAGGAAGAACCATCAAGAAGACAGAATTGAATTATTGCAACAATGTTTCTTTCTCTAGCATAAGATTCCCTCTTGAATTCCACTTTTGCCTGTTGTCAGCAACGTTCCATTCATGATGCCCAAAGACATCAAGAGAGCTACCGCTTTTTGCAATTCAGACATAGCTTACTTTTTTTCAGGCCCTTATAGAAATATGGCCTTCTTTTTGGGTCATTTTATAGAGAGGAGCTAGCAATATTTGCAGATGTGGACCATGCATCCTGCAAAATCCACGTAACCCGATCATGGGCTGTGTTTCTTCTTAGTACCAAAAGTAGGCAACAACAGTTCATTTTTTGTTGCCTGTGGAATGTCACGTGTGGCTCCTGCCAAGGGTATTCCTAAGAATTTCACCATTTGAGTGGGCCCTTAGATTTTTGTTGGATTTATCAACTAGCTTCTGTTGATCATATGTGTCACTATTGCATTTAAGTCAGTCCTAGCTCGATCTTCAGTTTCCAATATTATGATATCATCAATGTAGTATATTATTATACTTGGGACCTGCATTAAGTCTAAATCCCTTCTAACCAAATTATGACAGTTGAAGTATGACAGCTGGTGAATTCAAATAACATTTTGGCAGTACAGTAAATGTAAATTAGGATCCTTCCCACATGAAAGCAAACTGTAGTTGACTCTTCCTATATTGAGATAGGGAAAAAAGCATTTGCAGGATCAGTCACTGAGAACCAGTCTCCTTTAGCTTCCTGTATTTTTCCACTGTTGAAACCATATCAGGAAGTACTGATGCTGTTAGGTGATACTAATTTATTTAAGCCTTGATGATCTGCTGTTAGTCTCCCTGAGCCATCCGCCTTTTTCATGGGCCACTCAGGGCTATTCTAAGAGAATTTGTTGGACCAGCACTCCAGCTTCTAACATGTCATTAATTAAAATGGTAACTTTTTGTGTCCAACACATTTTCTACACTGCTTCAAAATAACAACTTGTATGAGCTTGGGCAATTATAAAGGTTCTCATTTATCATGTGCAATTAATACTGGCCAAGGGATGAACTTATATTCCTCTTGTTTTACAATACTACGTAGGAGAAGTATTCCCCAGTCAGACATAAATATCCATCTCAGGAATACATTTAGATGAAGGAGATGCACTTCACATAAAGTCTATTCAAATATTCCCATTTTCATGCAGATTTTCACCTTATTTCCATCAACTGTTGCATCCCTATATCCTTTTAATCTAACTGTGGCCCCTGTTAGGACTTGACCAACGGATTTTGGAATCACAGTGCATTATTCTTACATGTCAAAGAGTCCCAGGAAACTTTCTTCTCTGCCCTCTGGCCATTTACCCACATATGTGCATATGGCCTTTGGGTACTCAGCTGGGTGTTGAGCCTGGCTGGAGACTAAGATAAACCTTGAGTCCATACTGCTAGTAAATGTATGAACAAGGGAGAAAGGAAAGCTCTTCCTTAAGGTCTAATGGCAACTAGTAATGTGGAAAGAACGATGGAGTTAGAAAAATAACCTTTTGCAACCATTCTAGTTAGTAATAATTAAGCCAAGCAAGAATCATTGATGGATGCCAAAGCTATTGGATGAAAGTTTAATGAGGAACAACACATTTACATAGTTTCAAGGTATGTTCCTACACATTGCTCATTAATTACATAGGGAAAATTGGTAACTTTACAATGGAGAAACCTGACGGACACTACCTTAACTAAATGATCAGAAACATAAAAATTTTAATTTGAAGAGTCCTCATAATCTCATCTTCTGGAGATAACCAGTCTTAACAGTTCAGTAAATATCCCTCAGGAATTCTGAAGTTTTTCTGGATATGACTGTCTGATTGATTGTTCCAGAGACATTTGTTGAGAAGAGTATCCTTTCCCCACTGAATATTCTTTTTTTTTTTAACATCTTTATTGGAGTGTAATTGCTTTACAATGTGTTAGTTTCTGCTATATAACAAAGTGAATCAGCAATACGTATACATATATCCCCATATCTCCTCCCTCTTGCGTCTCCCTCCCACCCTCCCTATCCCACCCCTCGAGGTGGTCACAAAGCACCGAGCTGATCTCTCTGTGCTATGCAGCTGCTTCCCACTAGCTATCTATTTTACATTTGGTAGTGTATATATGTCCATGCCACTCTCTCACTTTGTCCCAGCTTACCCTTTCCCCTCCCCATGTCCTCAAGTCCATTCTCTGGTAGGTCTGCATCTTTATTCCCGTCTTGCCCCTAGGTTCTTCATGACCTTTTTTTTTTTTTTTTTTTAGATTCCATATATATGTGTTAGCATAAAGTATTTGTTTTTCTCTTTCTGACTTACTTCATTCTGTATGACAGACTCTAGGTCGATCCTCCTCACTACAAATAACTCAATTTCGTTTCTTTTTATGGCTGAGTAATATTCCATTGTATATATGTGCCACATCTTCTTTATCCATTCATCTGTCCATGGACACTTAGGTTGCTTCCATGTCCTGGCTACTGTAAATAGTGCTGCAATGAACATTGTGGTACATGACTGTTTTTGAATTATGGTTTTCTCAGGGTATATGCCCAGTAGTGGGATTGCTGGGTCGTATGGTAGTCCTATTTTTAGTTTTTTAAGGAACCTCCATACTGTTCTTCATAGCGGCTGTATCAATTTACATTCCCACCAACAGTGCAAGAGGGTTCCCTTTTCTCCACACCCTCTCCAGCATTTATTGTTTGTAGATCTTTTGATGATGGCCATTCTGACTGGTGTGAGGTGATACCTCATTGTAGTTTTGATTTGCATTTCTCTAATGATTAGTGATGCTGAGCATCCTTTCATGTGTCTGTTAGGCCATCTGTGTGTCTTCTTTGGAGAAATGTCTATTTAGGTCTTCTGCCCATTTTTGGATTGGGTTGTTTGTTTTTTTGATATTGAGCTGTATGAGCTGTTTGTATATTTTGGAGATTAATCCTTTGTCAGTTGCTTCATTTGCAAATATTTTCTCCCATTCTGAGGGTTGTCTTTTCGTCTTGTTTATGGTTTCCTTTGCTGTGCAAAAGCTTTAAAGTTTCATTAGGTCCCATTTGTTTATTTTTGTTTTTATTTCCATTTCTCTAGGAGGTCCCTACTGAATATTCTTGACACCTTTGTCAGACATCAATTGATCATATATGTGTGAATCTATTTCTAAACTCTAGTTTGTCTCATGGATATCTTTTTTTTTTAATTTATTTATTTATTTTGGCTGCACCAGCTCTTAGTTGCGGAACGCAGGATCTTCGTTCCGGCATGTGGGATCTTTGTTCCGGCATGCAGGATCTTTTTTTTTTTTTTTAGTTGTGGCATGTGGACTTAGTTGCAGCATGCATGTGGGATCTAGTTCCCCGACCAGGGATTGAACCTGGGCCCCCTGCATTGGGAGCGTGGAGTCTTACCCACTGGACCACCAGGGAAGTCCCTCTCATGTATATCTTTACAAAAATACTACACTGTTTTGAAAACTGTAGCTTTATAAGTCTTGAAATGAGGTAATGTCAGTCCTCTAACTTTTTTCTTCTTGTTCAAAATTGCTCTGACTAGTCTAAGTCTTGTGGTTTTATTTCTATATTAATTTTAGAATCAGCTTGTCCATTTTTAGTTCTTAAATTTCTTTATTGATTGTGATCAGTGTTGCTTGTAATATTTCAATTTTAAGGAACTTACTGAGATTGTTTTCTTTGTGCCCTAGTATATGATCAAGTTTTGTGAATGTTCCATGTACACCTGAGAAAAAGTATATTCTGTATGATCTGGGTATAGTGTTTCTTTCTTTTGTTCTTTCCTTCTCTCTCTCTTCCTTCCTCCCTCCCTCCCTCCCTCCCTTTTTCTCTCTCTTTAAAAGTCTCCCATTAGAGAAAGCTTCTATTTCTTCTTGTATCTCTGTAGTTTTCAGCTTATGTAGGCTTTTGCTGTGTTACTTTGTGCATAGATATTTACAAATATCTTTATTGTTATATCTTCATTGTGAACAGGGCTTGTAACATTACGAAGTATCCTACTTTATCTTGTATAATTGCTTTTGGAATTCTACTCTGTCTGGTATCAGGATTTCAATCCCTGCTTTTATATTGTTTTCATTTGTTAAATCTTTGTCCATCTTTTTAACTTTAGCCTTTTTGAAAGACCATTTTAAGCATGTCTCTTGTATACAGCATTGTGTTGGGTTCTGCTTTACAAGGCAATGTGAAAACCTTTTTCTTTTTTTTTTAAATTTAATTAATTAATTAATTAATTTATTTTTTGGCTGTGTTGGGTCTTCGTTTCTGTGCGAGGGCTTTCTCTAGTTGCGGCAAGCAGGGGCCACTCTTCATCGCGGTGTGTGGGCCTCTCACTGTCGTGGCCTCTCTTGTTGCGGAGCACAGGCTCCAGATGCGCAGGCTCAGTAATTGTGGCTCACGGGCCTAGTTGCTCTGCAGCATGTGAGATCTTCCCAGACCAGGGCTCGAACCCGTGTCCCCTGCATTGGCAGGCAGATTCTCAACCACTGAGCCACGAGCGAAGCCCGAAAACCTTTTTGTTTTAATAGATGAAGTAAGCCCATTCACATTTATTTGTATTACAGTTTGGTAATATAAATAATACAAATATGTTCTCAGTTCTCTCATTTTATCTTATGATGTAAATACTGTGTGTATTTGTTATATTTACTGTGTTTCTTTTTCTATTGAGTGTTTCCTCTAAACTTTTTTTTGGTAGTTAGGAAGACTTGTATTTTTATGCTGGTGGTTACCTTTGTGTTAATCCTTTTTATAGTACTCTTAGTCAACCCTTTTATCTTTCTTTTTATTTACATATTTATTTATAAAATTGTATATATTTAAGGTGTACAGCATGATGATTTGATATACATATACATAGTGAAATGATTCCTACAGTTAAGCTAATTAACATATCATCTCCTTACATAGTTACCATTTTTTGTGTGTGATGAGTGCACCTGAAATTTACTCTCTTAGAATATTTCCATTGTTCAATACAGTGTTAAGTATAGTCATCATGCTTGTATATTAGATCTCTAGACTTTATTCATCCTACATAAATGTAATTTTATAATCTTTGACCAACATCTCTCCTCATTTCCCCCATACACTTGGTAACCACCATTCTACTCTTTGCTTCTGAGTTTGACTTTTTAATTTTTTTTTTAGATTCCACATATTAGTGAGATCATACAATATTTGTCTTTCTGTCTGACTTATTTCACTTAGCATAATGTCCTCCAGGTTCATCCATGTTGTTGCAAATGGCAGGATTTCCTTCTTTCTCATGGCTGAATACTACTCCACTCTATATATACCAGATCTTTTTTATCCATTCATCCACTGATGGACACTTAGGTTATTTCCATATATTGGCTATTGCAAATAATGTTACAATGAACATGGGAGTGCAGATACCTATTCGGGGTAGTGATTTCATTTCCTTTGGATATATACCCAGAAGCAGGACCACTGGATCATACAGTAGTTCTAGTTTTAATTACTTGAGAAATCTTCACATTGTTTTCCATAATGGCTTCACCAATTTACCTTTTTTAAATTAATCTTTTACCATCTAATTTGTCTCTCATCTGTTACCTATACAGCAGTAAATGATCTTATTCAGTTTCCCCCTTTTTCTTTCTCTTCTCCTCCCATATTTTAGTTGTATTTTTCTACTTTGTCAGGACATTTAATGTTTATCCATTATCCTTCAACCCATGACCCCAGCCTTATTTTAGTCTTAGCTTTACCGTTAAATATATGAAATGCTTACTGTCAGTCCTTTTGCCAGAATTTTCCCATTCATTGTTTTTGGTTGAAGCTCATTGTTTAGTATAGTGCTATCCAGTAACACTTCCTTCAGTGTTGGGAACGTTCTGTATCTGTGCTGTCCAGTACTGTCCAGTACTGTAACCAGCCACATGTGGCTACTGAGCACTGGAAATGTGCCTAGTGTGACTGAGGAACTGAATTTTTAATTTTATTCCATTTTAATTCATCAAAATTTAAACTCAGATAGCCACATGTGGTTAGTGGCTACCATATTAAACAGTGCAGCTCTAGCAAATTCCTTAGGAAGGGCACACATATTCTGGCCTATTCAAAACTTTTTCTGATGGCCTTGATACTTGAAGGGTATCTTGGCTGGATATAATTTCCTTTATTTGTACTTTCTTTCCTTAAGTTTCTTGAATGTGCTGTTCTACTATTGCCTTGCTTTCTACATTGTTTTTAAGAAATTGATGCCGATCTAATTCTTTTGCCTGGAGGCCCTGAGGAATATTTTTCTTTGCCTTTAAATTCTAATAGTTTTAATTAGGATATATCTCAGAGTTGATTGTTCCAAGTCAATTTTCCTTGGTATCCAGTGGGCCCTTTGATTGTGTTGAGGTTTGTTTTATGATCCAGTATATGGTCTAGCTTGGTGAATATTCCATGTGTACTTGAAGAAACAGTTAATCTCAGTTTTTGAGTGAAATGTTCTACAATTCATTGGATGATTGGTGGTGTTCAGTTTTTCTGTATCCTTGTTGATTTTCACTCATCACTAAAAGAGGTGATGAAAGTTGGCAGCCGTATTTGTGGATTGTCCCATTTCTTCTTTCAGTTTTGCTTCATGTATTTTGAAGCTATATTGTTAGGGCAATCTCCCCCACACCCCTGTTCCCAGGGCTTCCCCATCTTGGTCCTCTAGCTGGACAGTTGGGGCTTTCATCTCCATCCTGGCACTCACTTTCTGCAACTAGGTTTACCCTTGGGGCCAAGTGGTGAGAGGTTAGAAAAAAGGCAATGGGGATCCTTCCCATACTCTTCAGACCACTATTCCTCTGGCCAAAGAAGAGGATTCCTCTCCCTTAGAGTTTGAGGGGCCTGCTGCTGCAAGGTTGCATCTTTGGCACTGGGATTTACTTTGGGGCAGGACTGCATGAGAAAGAAAAGAAGCTTTTTCTCATTTTCTCTGTCCCACAAGATCCCCTCCCACCCCCTTTCAGTCTTCATGTCATATTGGTGTACCTGCTGACTCTGTATTTGATGCCTCTCTCAAGCTCTGTGTTCTCCTAGCCACCCAGTTTATTCTGGTGGCTTCAGCTAGTGCTGAAATGCTACTGTCTCTCAATCCTTCATCTATCCTAGCCTCTTCTCACAGATCCAGCATCATATATGCATCTTCCAGCTGGATGTCTCTATCAGTATGTGACATAAACACTCCAGCTCAGGTCCAAGATCTATCTCAATTTCCCCTTCTGCCAACCCACTGTCTTTCCTGTTTTGCTACTCTCAATATTGTGGCACCAGCCTCAACCCAGCTGTTCATGCTTTTATCCTGGGAGTAATATTCTCTCCTTTTCTCCTACTTGACAGTACTTCTGTATAACTTGTAAATCTAACTATATTGTGTGAAGGTCAGAAAATATTCTGATCATATAAAGAGTCAAGTATTTTGGAGATTGATGATCTACAGAAAAAAAAAAAGGTGAAAATCCCTCCACTGTCTGCCCCTGAATATCTCTCTAGCCCTTTATCTCATCACAGCCCAAAGCACTGTTTTCCTGTCATACTGTGCTATTTGTAGTTCTGTAAATCACCATGTGTGTTTCATGTCTTCCTGCCTTGTCTCATACTACTGCCCCATATTCGTGAGGGAGATTATATTCTTGTTTAAGGATTCAAAGCTCTACCTCCCCAGTAACACAAGGTGGAATCTTATTCCATCCCTTGTGAAAGCCCATTGCACCCTGTACACATGTCCAGCATAGCTCCTGTAACATCTCATCGCAGGTGTGTGTTCACATACAGTCATACCTCCGAAATATTGGAGGTTTGGTTCCAGACCACTGCAATAAAGAAAATATCTCAATAAAGCGAGACACATGAATTTTTTGGTTTCCCGGTGCATATAAAAGTTACATTGGCATTATACTGTAGTCTATTAAGTGTGTAATAACATTATGTTTAAAAAAACCAATGTACATACCTTAATTAAAAAATACTTTATTGCTTAAAAACGCTAACCATCATCTGACAATACAGGGTTGCCACAAACCTTCAATTTGTAAAAAACGTGATATCTGTGAAGCACAATAAAGTGAAGCGCAGTAAAACACCGCATGCCTGTGCAAGTCTCCTTATTGGGGTACAAGCTCCTTGAGAGCAGGCACTCTATCTTTGTTTCCCCAGCAATTGGGACAGGTCCAGGCACAGAGTGTTAACTCAGTAGTCAGTGGTCTTTTCTCCATGAATTGAAAAATTAATACACTAGCAGGACTGTTCTGTGTTTTCTTCCCCCAAAGTATAGTATCAAGCAAGACAGGGTCAGGTTTCCAGTGCCAGCTAAAAATTGTCACTTGCTATCTGCCTCTACAAGGATGAAGTCACTAGCCACTGCAGTCGCTGACCTTCAACATACCCTGAAAGGAGTTCAGGGTGGAGATCAGGAATGAGGTACTCTGTGCTCTGGGAAAAACTGGCAGAGCAGGCCTTCAGATAGTTAGATATTTTCAGGAGAACATTTTCCGAACTCAATTTCTTGCATCTTCTCATATCTAGCAAAGCACTAAAACCATTAATGGAGACATCTGCTCCTTCTGACTAGCAGCAACCTTCTACCAAGATGTGTGCTTAATTGCATGTACCTCCTTCACCAAAATCACATATATACTGACCTCCCCCCTTGCCTCTTCGGAGCAGTTCCTCAGAGCTATCTGAGAGGCTGTCTCCTGAGCTATAGTCTTCATTTTGCCCCAAATAAAACTTAACCCACAACTCTCACGTTGTGCTTTTTTTTTTTTTCAGTTGACACCAGTGTAGCTTTTTCTAGTCAACTGTCAAAAGTGCTCTATTGAAAGAATTAGTTCCCACACATCTTTTCCATGTGTCCCATTCTGATCATTGCAGATTGTTGTTACAGGGATCTGTGTCATTTGAAGACGTGGCTGTGGATTTTACCCGACAGGAGTGGTACAGACTGGACCCTACCCAGAGGACCATGCACAAGGATGTGATGCTGGAGAACTACAGCAACCTGGCATCAGTGGGTGAGGATTATTGTCCATGTAACACCTGGTAGCGTGTGTTTCCTTTCTTGGTTGCTGTAACCTGGGCAGCCTTTGTAGAGTTCAGTAATACTTTAGTTCTAGATTCAAGGGGTCACAGATGATTTATCAGTTTGGGGCACCAGGAAGAGTGTGTGTGTTCTCGCTTCCCCCAATGAAAGGTTTCAATGGGCGCCCTTCCTTGTGCAGCTCATGAAGATGCACCTTTCTCCTCCATCAGAGGCCCTAAAGCTCAGACAACTTGGCCCACGTCCTGTGCCATTTCCCATTAACAGGCCTCTGCGTGGCCAAACCAGAGATGATCTTCAAGTTGGAGCGAGGGGAAGAACTGTGGATATTAGAGGAGGAATCCTCAGGCCATGGTTACCCAGGTGAGTGAGCAAGAACTAGGCATATGGAAAATAGGGGAAATAAGAGCTCAGGAATTCAGGTCAAAGGTTAAGTTTGTGCAGTGTTTTTCAGGAATCTCTTTTCACAGGCCCTTGCTCTTTGAAAATGACCAGAGGACAAAGGTCTATATGCTTTAGATACCTAAATCCTACATCCCAATATCCTACTCACACTTAAGTGCTCTCTCCTATTTTATCTCAATCTTTGTAGTCATTTACCACTCTTATCTTTCCCTGCCTGCCTCAGCTTAGGCATTTATTCTTAGCTAGTCTGTCTCTCTTTAGTATTCTCAATTGCCTTCCTTCCTTCCATTGCCTTGGATGCCTTCTGTTGTCAAGCAATCATTCATACATTCATTTAGTCATCTACCAAATCTTAAATGAGGTCAACTATATGCTGGTCACATTCTAGGTGTGGGGATCCAGTAGTGAATAAAGTAATATCTCTGTTCTCCTGGAGCTTGCAGTCTAATGAGGGAAAGAGACCAGAAACAAACAAGTACATGGTGTTTGGTGGTGAAAAGAAAATCAATTCAAGATAAGAATAGACAGTGATGGGGTTTGTGCTTTTGGGGAATGTGGTCAGAGAAGACTCTTTGGGGAAGTTAACATTAGTGCACCAACATCAGTGAAGTGAGAGAGACAGAGCCATGTGGAATTTTAGTATTCTGAGCGGAGAGAACAGTAAGTGCCAAGCCTAGTCTGAGCAATATATCATAGGAACAGCAAAGATGCTGGTGTGGCTTAAGTGTGGGTGGTGAGAGTGTTAAGAGGTGATATCAGAGAGTTAGCTGGGGGCTAAATTATGTAGAATTTTTATAGGCTTTGTTAAGCATTTTAATTTTACACTGTGACAAGGGAAAACCTATGTTGGGTTTTGAGTGAGAGTGATATGATCTGATTTGTTTTTAAAGGCTCTCTCTCACTGCTGTGTGCCAACAATTCTGTTGGGGGTAATGCCCTCAGTCATGATAATGACCTTCAGCATCAGAAGATTCAAACTTTGGATCAAACTGTTGAATATGGGAAAGCCTTCTACAAGAGAACAGGCTTTGTTGGACATAAAAGAACACACACAGGAGAGAAAAACTTTGAATGTCATGAATGTGGGAAAACTTACTGCAGGAAATCAAATCTTATTGAACATCTGAGAATACACACAGGCGAGAGACCCTATAAATGTGGTGAATGTGCAAAAACCTTTAGTGCAAGATCATACCTCATTGCTCATCAGAAAACTCACACAGGGGAGAAGCCCTTTGAATGTAATGAATGTGGAAAATCTTTTGGCAGAAAGTCACAACTCATTCTGCATCGGAGAACACACACAGGAGAGAGACCCTATGAATGCACTGAGTGTGGGAAAACCTTTTCTGAGAAGGCAACCCTCATGATTCATCAGAGAACTCACACAGGGGAGAAACCCTATGAATGTGGCGAATGTGGGAAAACATTTCGTGTTAAGATATCCCTTACTCAACACCAGAGAACTCACACAGGGGAGAAACCCTATGAATGTGGTGATTGTGGGAAAAACTTTCGTGCAAAAAAATCCCTAAACCAACATCAAAGAATTCACACAGGCGAGAAACCCTATAAATGTGGTGAATGTGGGAAATGCTTCAGAATGAAGATGACTCTCAATAATCACCAGAGAACTCATACAGGTGAAAAACCCTATCAGTGTAACGAATGTGGGAAATCTTTCAGGGTGCACTCATCTCTCGGAATACATCAGCGAATTCACACAGGAGAGAAACCTTATGAATGTAATAAATGCGGTAATGCCTTCTATGTCAAAGCACGCCTCATTGAACATCAGAGAATGCATTCAGGAGAGAAACCCTATGAATGTAGTGAATGTGGAAAAATCTTCAGTATGAAGAAATCCCTGTGTCAACATCGGAGAACTCACATAGGAGAGAAACTTTATGAATGAAGTGAATGCAGAAATGCCTTCTATGTGCAAGTATGCCTCCTTGACAGAGGAGAGAGACCCTTTGAATGTCAAGAATGTGGGAAAGCCTTCTGCCAGAAAGCACTTCTCACAGAACATCAGATAACTCACTTAGGCCAGCCCTTGCCTTGTACTATGGAGAAAGCTTCTCTAAGAAGATTCCCCTCATCATTTGACCAAGCCCTTTGGGCCATCTGATTACTGGTGCACACAGAGTGCACTTGTAACAATTTGGCTCTTACATTGGTGTGAAAATTGTCCTGATCCCCTTAGGGAGTGGCTCACTGTTGTTTTCATTTCATTTGGATTTTCCTAATTAGTGGTGAGGTTAAACATTGGCTTACCTGTTGACTGGCCATTTGTTTTATTTCATCTGTGCAATGACTGTTCATATCCTTTGCTCATTGTTTTCTAATGGGCTGTTTATCTTTTACTTCTTGGTTTAAATGTTGTTTTTCTTGTTTTTTTTTAATATATGAAAATATAAAAATCATTTTTCAGTCATGTGTGTTGCAAATATCTCCCCTCAGACTGTGACTGGTTCTTTAATTTTTTTAACTCTTTTCTTCTGCTGAGGTTTTATGTTTTCATATTATTGGTTTCAAGATGATAATATTCTCCTATACTTTCCTCTAAAGTGAAGGTTTCACTTTCAACATTTAGAATTTTAATCTACCCTAAATTTTTTCTGTGTAATATGAAGTCTACAATATATAATGCTGCATTTCTTTTAAATACTTTACATCAGTGGTATCACACTATTTTAAAACTTATGCAACTTGCTTTTTTTCATGAAATGTTACATCTCCAAGATCTATCCATGTTGATAAATATATTTATTTATCTCTCCATTCCCCTAGTGAAAGACATTTGTATCATTTTTGTGCTTAGTGTTTAAATCTAGAAGTGGAAATGATGGGCCAGGGTGTAGATAGTATGCCAGTTATTAATCTATTGTGCTTCAGCTCCGAACCTACCGTTCTATACTGGGCTTTGTGATGCTGGGGCCATGACTCTACAGAACACATTTCTGTCTTGCCAGCTGCTACTCCCTGTTGGGTCTTACCGGTAAGAGATACTAAATATAAATATTGAGCCTGCAGAAGGAAGAAGGGACTTGCTCCTTTTTTCCTTCCGGTTGGCTCCCTGTTCATCTGAGTGTCAGCCCAGCATTGCTTCTTCACTTGGGCAGCAGCAGTTCCTCATGGTAGCAGCAGTTTAATCCAGTTTGCACTTTTCCAGCACTAACAGCTTTAGGGTACCCCACCCCCTCAGAGACCTAGCAGCATCTGGCTGGTGCCACCTCCTTAGAGGTATGAATCCCAGTCACATGAGACCCCGCTTCCAACCTTCTATTTTTAATAATTCCAACTTCTTCCCTTGTTACCCTAGGCCAGCTGCTTTCTGCAGTTGCTACCTCCATGATAATTTTAATGTTCTCTTTTTGTCTTTTAAGTTATGTGGTTAATAACTTCATCACTAGTTAAAAATTCATTTTAAGTTCTCTCTGTTAAAATAATCATTATGGTTTCTGTCTCCTAACTGGGTTCTGATTGCTATAGAAGTTTTTCAACTTGACTAAATTTTAAAGTTAAAAAAATTGCACTAATTTACACTCTCATGAGCAGTTTGAGAAAAAGTTTACATTTTCCCACATATTCACCAGGACTTATCTGTTCTTTTTAAATTGTTGCCGATCTGAAAGGTGTAAAATGGCTTTAAGCCCTCCCATCCATGAATATGGTTTGTCTTTTTATTTAACTCACCTTTTTAAATTTTAAATAGTATTGTATGGTTTTCTCTAAGAAATTGTCTTTGAAAGTTAATCTTTTAATAGAAAATTTGCTCATATACATGTATATACATATATATTTAAAAATATTATGATGTATTATGGGGTATATATATATTTATATGTAATATATGTATCTATATATACGTATATAAGTGTGTGTGTATACATGTGTGTGTATGTCTCCCCAGAAAACATTTTTGTTTTATATATTCATTTTATTTTACCCACATATTTACCACTTTGGTTGCTCTTCATTCTTTTCTGCATTTCCTCCAGGATCATTTTCTTCTTTGCCTGAAAAATATCCTTTAGAGTTTTCTTTAGTGGAGGTCTATTAATGATAAACCTCTCAACCTTGTGAATATTTTCTCTTGCACTTTTTTGATAAACAAAAGTGAATCCTTACCTTTAGTACTTGGTAGCACTGTGCCATAGTAAATTGATGCTAAATTAAATACTTTTTTTTGCTTTTATCCCTGAGTGTTCCATAATGATTATGACAACCCAGGATATTTGAATTAATCACCAGATGCCCCCCAATACAGCATACACTTGAATATACATATTACACTTTCTTCACTTTGTATATAGCATGCCCTCATCCTCATTTACTAATTATTAAGTTTATCAAGATGATATCTCATCAGTTCTTCCAATCTTCATCTCATCCATTAAAAAAACTAAATTTGATGTTTTAAAATTATTATTATTATGGAAAATGTCAAACATAAATAAAAGTAATCTATAGTGACAGAAAGCAGATGAGTGATTGCCTCTGGGGTAGGAATTAACTCCTAAGAGGTAGGAGGGAACTTCCCAGGGTGATGGAACTATTCTGTATCTTGACTGGAGTGGATGTTAATGGGGATACACAAGGTCATCAAATGAGTAAACTTAAGATTTGTGCATTTTATTGTATGTAAATTATGTCAATTAAAATTTTAAAACAACAATAAAGAGTTCCCTGTTCCCATATCAGGAGTCAAATGTGGGCTGCTTGGGAGAAAACCAAGAATCTTGACCACTAGATCAGATGAAAGACACTGGCAATGGGAGACTTGGTCCTCCCAAGGCTTTAGAAATGGTTTTGCTCCATGAAAATGACCTTTACTAAGGCCCCATGATGGGTTGTGCTGGCCTTCCATTAGCTACCATCACTTATGTGGTGATCCCTACTGGCCAATACTACTGTGTGTATTTGGCTCCCAATAGCCTGAGCACAGTCTCTCCTAATCCTCCATTAGCTACCATGATGTAGTTCTTACCCCCATCACATGTCTGCACAGTGTCTACTAACACCCACTCCATTAGCTTATAGCAGTTCTTATCACCACCTTTAGTCAAGAGCACAGTGTCTGCTGACCTTCCATTAGCTCACAATAGCTTGTCTTCCCACGCTTTTTATTCCAGCAGAGTCTGCTGACCCCCTTTAGCTCATAGCATCTTGTCTCGCAACCCCTTTTAGCTGCCATTACAATTTTTACTGACCTCCATTTACTTACAGCATAGTGTCTTTTCACTCCTTTAGCCTCCAGCTTAGTGACTGATGACCTATTAACTCAGTATCATGTCTTTTGCCCTCTTTTAGACTCAACATCGTGACTGCTGACCTCCCATTAGCTCCCAGCGATGTGTCATCACCTTCCTTTATACCTAATGCAGTGGCTGTTGACCCCATGTTGGTTCTCACCACTTTGTTCATTCCCCATTGGCCACTGTACCGTATATTTAATCCAGTGAGTTCTAATCGCAGTGTCTGCTCATCCTACATTAGATCCCCTCACTATGTCTGCTGGTTTTTTATTAGCCATGAGTACAGTGTCTTTGACCCCCATGAACCCACAACACAGCACAGTTGCACCAATATTTATCTGCTGTTCCCCAGTTAGCCACGAATATGGTGACTTTGATCCTCTTGAGCCCCAGCACAATGTCTGCAGAACTCACATGACCTTGTCACTCTATCTTCTGATCCCCCATTTACCAAGTTCCAAGTTTTTTACCTGAGGACCCCTAAATAGCCTCCATCACTATGTCATCTGACCTTACATTATAGCCTATTAGTGTATCTGCTGACCATACGTTAATGTCTTCTGACTTGTCAGACACCCACACAGAGTATGACCTCCTTGAGGACCCATTACCATGTTTTTTGTCCTTACAGTAGCTGAATCCCTGTGTCTGCTGCTGAGTCCCCCTCCCTCTCCTTTAACCACGAGTATTGTGTCTTTGACCCCTTGTGGCCTGAGTAGAGTTTGCTGACCCCACGTTAGCTCCGATCCCAGTGTCTGTTGATCCTCCATTAGGCAGCAGTACTGTTTCTTCAATATGCATGAGGTTCCAGCAATGTATTTGCTGATCCCCAATTAGCCACAAGATCAGAGACTAACCTCCATGAGCTTCTGGCACAGTATCTGCTGATTCCACAGTAGTCTCATCTTGCTGACCACCCATTAGCAATGAGTACAATGTCTTTGACCTTCATAAGTCCCAATCACAGTGTTGCTGACCCTGCATTAACCATCATCACTGTGCCTGTTGATCCCCCATTAGCCACTAATACAGTGTCTGAATACAATGATGCCCCAGTACAGTGCATGCTGACCATACATTAGAGCCCATCACCATGTTTGCTAACCCTATACTGGCCTCAACACTGAGACTACTGACTACCAGCTACTAGTTTAGAGCCTTTGCCTCACGTTTTTCAATCACAGTATCTGCTACTGATCCTATATTAATTAGTGTCATCACTGTGTCTTTTAATCTTGGTCATGAGTAGAGTGTCTTTGATCTTCATAAAAAATCTGACTAGTGTCTGCTGATCCCACATTAGTACTTTATTACCCTGCTGATTACCATTAGCCACCACTAAAGTGATTTTTGTCTCCACCCCAGCATCAGCCCATTCGCTACCCCCATCCCTGTGGATGCAGGTTACTTATCCTCTAATACAATGCATTGACCTCATGAGCCCCAGCATAATGCCTGGGACTCATTAGAGCCTACCCTGCATTAGAGCCCTTCATGGTTTCTGATGATCTTCTATTGGTCGCCAGTACAGTGTCTTTGACTCCCATGAGTCCCCATAACCATATCTGCTGGTGCTGTATTAGCTCCCGTGATTGTTGAATTCCCACTAGTCATTAATATACTATATTTGATCCCTGTGATTACTCCCCACAGTTTCTGATGACCCTCTATTAGGACCAGTCACTGTTCCCTGATTTCTGTAAATTGGTTTGTTGGCTGTTTCAATCGCTATAATTGTTCCTTGGACTCTGGTGGTTCCCCAGCCCTGCAGACTGCTTTTTTATTTTTCCTTTCCCAGCACTTCAGAGACTCTTCTTTGATGTTTTTGGCCTGATCCTCTGGATCTAGGCCCTGTTGCTCTCGCTCTTTTATAGCCCCTCTGACTGTCTTCCAAATACAAGGACTGTTTTGTGGTCTCTTCAGATGTTTGATGATCCCTGTGTTCCTCAGGTCCAGACACTATCCCCTTGTCCCGTTAGCTGTTTCCTGGTTTCTCTGGCTGTGCCCTCAGCTTGAGATTGTTCCCTTATCTGTCTGGCTGTCTCCTAGGTATTTATAGCTGTTGCATGACATTTAGGGATGTTTTCTTCTTCCATTTGCCTGTTCTAGAGTCTCTCTGGTTGTCCTCTAACTACAAGGACTGTTTTCTGGTCCTCTGGCCGTTTGATAAGTTCTCTGACTGTTCACATCACTGCCATGACTGTTTCCTGGTCCCTATGGCTGTTTTCTAGTGTCCGGGGATGTTTCCTCAGCCCTGACCTATTGTCTGGAACCACAGACTGTTCCTGCTGCTTCTAGCAGTTCCCCAATACATGGAATAGGTTACTTTACCCTCCCTGATATTACCTCAATCCTGGGTATGTTCGCATGTCTTATTGCTTATTTTCTGGTTTTGCCAACTGTTTCTCAACACCAAGGACTGTTGTATATACTGGAAGTGGCCGCAGGCATTAAACAGCAAGTGGGAGTTGCAGGCTCCAGAGGGAGCACCTTCCAGGTAGATCCCTTTAGCTGTGGCTGCTATGGAGAAACAGACCCTACAGAGAAGCTATTTAGTTCAGAGTCCTGGTGTGAGTCACTACATTTCCTCCCATTACCCTTCTAGAAAATCCATTAAGGTGAGTAAAATGAGTTACCCCTTACCCCCACATTCCATGTGTCTGTGTGTGAATCTCTGCTTGGAAAAGAATCTCTGATGGCTGAGAGGAAGTACGAGGGGTTGGCAGTCCTGTGAGGTGTGCAGCATGGGGTCCAGCTCCATGGGTAGCCTGGGGGCTGGCCCTACCCTCACCCGACCCTCATTACTTCTCCCTGAAATAATGGGTCTCACAGTCCCTACCCAGAATCCTTCTGAGGTCTGTGCTAGGATTGAAGGATGATTTATGGGTGTATTCACCCCTTGGATATTTTTTCCAGTCAAAACACAAAACTCTCATAATAATAACTTCATGTGTAATATTACTAACAGTGACAATTGCTAGACAGGCAATGTAGTGTAATGATGAAGAACATGAACACTGAAGCCAAACCTGTATTCAAATCCGAGGCCTTAATGGTTTCTTAGCTATGACACCAAAATCACGTACTATAAAACAAAAAGGAAATAAATTGGGCTTCATCAAAATTAAAAACTTTTGTGTGGTAAACAGTACTGTCAAGAAAGTAAAATGTCAACCCACAGAATGGGAAAAAATACTTGCAAATCATATATCTGATAAGGGATGTGTATCTCAGATATATAAAGGACTTGTATAACCCAATAAAAAAGAATAACCCAACTTAAAAATGGGCAAAGGATCTGAATAGACATTTCTCCAAATGAGATATATGAATGGCCTAAGCACATGAAAAGCTGCACAGCATCATTAGGCATTAGGGAAATGGAAATCAAAACCACAATGAGATAATACTTCACAACCACTAGTAGGCTAGAATAAAAAAGATAGACAATAGCAAGTGTTAACGAGGATGTAGAAAAATTGGACCCATCTTACATTGCTAATGGGATGTAAAGTGGTGCAGCTGTTTTGGAAGAAAGTTTGGAAGTTTCTTAAAATGTTAAACATAGAGTTACCATATGATCTAGGAATTCCACTCCTGGGTATCCACCCAAGAGAAATTAAAACATATATCCATACAAAAACTTACACACAAATGTTCACAGCAGCATTATTCAGAGTAGTCCCAAAGTAGAAACAACCCAAATATCCATCAACTAATGAATGGATGATCAAAATGTGGTATATCCATACAATAAAATATTCAGTAATAAAAAGGGATGATGTACTGATACATGCTACAAAATGGATGAACTCTGAAAACATGTTACTTGAAAGAAGCCAGTCACAAAAGACCACATATTGTATGATTCCATTTGTATGAAATGTCCAGAATAAGTAAAACTATGGAGACAGAAAGTAGATTAGTGGTTACCTAGGGCTGGGGTTGGGGGAGGTGGGAGAAGTGGAGAGTGACTGCTAATGGGTTTCTCTTTGGGATGATGAAAATATCCTAAAATTCTATTGTGATGGTTGCACAACTTTGTGAATATACTAAAATTAATTTAATTGTCATATTAAATGGGTAAATTTTATTGTATGTGGATTGCATCTCAATAAAGTTTTAAGAAATATTATAAAAATAAAAAAGATATTAACTAAGTCAGTATTTGATTCCTTGTAATATTAATTTGATTATTAATTTGATTCCTTGTAATATTTTTTAAAGAAAAACAATTAATTAATTCCCACTTACGACTGAGAAAGAAATCCTGCCTTTTCCTAGCTCTGTGTCCTTGGGGAAATCATATTACTTCTCTATGCCTGTTTCTACATCTGTAAAATGGGGATAAAAATAACGCCTAACTCATACGGGCAGTGTGAATATTAAATGACATTATATATGTTAAGTACTTAAAACAGTGCTAGGCATATAGCTATCTGTACTAGTTATTATTAGTAATAGTAATGGTAAATATATTTTATAACAGTAGTGATAGATCTTAGTAATGACTATTTACATTATTGCAAATAATGTTTTATTAGGCATGATAATTTATAATATTGGAAATAATGTATAATACTAGTAGTAATTGCATGCCCTCTGGCATCTTTAACTCATGATTTTGACAAACTCAAAGACATTACAAATATTTAATATACTCATTTGTAATGTTTTTCTTATGGTGATGCTCATACACTAATTTCTAGTGTACAAATCCCCCCACTGAAAAATACCAACATTTTCAAAGACTTCTGAGACAGCCACCCCCCAAGTGATAATGTTCCTGCTTCTATTTCCAAGTGAGGTCACATTCTGAAATGGTGGGGGTTATGTATCTTTTTGGAGGACACAATTCAACCCATAACAATTCTCCATTATGCAGTCCTCACTGTGGACAAATCCCCATGTTTATAAATCTCTACTGTTGCCAAGAACAGATGACAAATCCCCAAGCCCTGTGTAAATAATTCCCTTGAAAAGTACCCTCTCTTCATTGTGGCATATCCCCTCTTTCACAAATACCCAGCTGGCAAATACTGTATTAGATTTCTATCGTTGTGTAACAAATTACCACAAACCTAACAGCTTAAAGCAACACCCATTTATGATCTCACAGGTCAGAAGTCCAAGTAAGCTTGACTGGGTTCTCTGCTTAATGGTCTCACAAAACCAAAGTCAAAGTGTTGGCCACACTGGACTCTTCTATGGAGGCTCTTAGGAAGAATCCATTTCAATCTTATTCATGTTATTGGCACAACTTAGTTCCTTGCAGTTGTAGTACTGAGGTTCCCATTTCTTTGTTGGCTGTCAGCCAGTGGTGGTTGCTCTCTGCTTCTAAAGGCCAACTGCATGCCTCACAATGTGGGCCTCTTTGTCTTCAAAGTCAATTAGGACGTGCCAAATGCTTCTCATGCTTCCAATTTCTCCAGCATCCTCTTCTGTCACCAGCAGGAGAAAACTTTGCATTTCTGAAGGGCTAAGGTACTTAACTAGATTAGGCTCACCTGGATAATCTCCCTATTTTAAGGCAAACTGATTAGTAACCTTAATTACATTTGCAATTAATTTGCTACATAATGTAATATAATCATGGAATTATATCTCATCACATTCACAGGTTACACGCACAATCAAGGGGAGATGTTTATATAAGGCCTCCTGCAATCACTTTTGCACTATCTTTGTATTCACAAATATTCCACTGGCATATCTCCATTGACAGTCCCCATTGGCAAATCTTCCTTCTCATAAATATCTACTCACTGGAAAATCTTTCATTCCTTAACCTGTTGGGGAAAAAAAAAATCACCCCATTCCAAAAAAAAACCCCTTAAAATATCTCCACTCATGACCCCTCTTGACAAATCTCCTCACTGAGAAATGAAAACTATTGACATATCACCAGTCTGCCACTGAGAAATCTTATGCGTAAACACCCACTGGCATCTTTCTTATTTATAATCCCTGTTGAAAAATCTCTTTTTATAAATAACCTCCATAATACATACTCCATTGTTGTTTGTCCATTGAAAAGTCTTTATAAACACCCACCTGATGGTGTAACCTATTTATAACCTTTGATGACAATTTGCCTTGTTTTTAAACACTTGACTATTGGCATATGTCCTATTGCCCAGCTCATTTAAAAAATATACCCATTATTAATACCCTTGTTGACATATACCCTATTGACGATATCTGTTATACATCTCTCCATTCTTATACACCTATCAATGTATCCCTAAGTGATAGCTCCACATTTACCAGGATCTGTATTCATAAAAACCTCTCCCCCTCAACCAGGTATAACTCTATTGATGATCACTGGTGACAAATCTCTTTATTCTTAAATACTCACCAAAGTCATATCACTCATTGACAACCCAATTTACAAATCTTCTGATGTGCAAATACCTGCCCATTGGAATTTTTTTACATTAAAAATCCCAGTTGAACATAAATTTTCACCTACTGGAGAATATCTCATTGACAGCCTACATTGACATATCTCCCCTTTCTTAAATACTTCTCAATATATCCCACACTGATGAGCACTTAGTTCCTTGTTTATAGATACAGGTTCTTTGGCATACTTGTCTCAAACCCAGGTTACAGTATTCATCATTCATAAAAATCACACCAACTGAAATATATCTCTTACTGATGATCTCCATGGACAAATCTCCACATTTATAAATTCCTGCCTGTGACTTCTTCTAGCCAAGATGGAGTCCCAGGGCCTGGATTTACCCTCATGCCAGGAACAAACAGAACAAAAACCAGACAAAGTACATTGAGAAAAAAAAAAAAAAGGTTTTCAAGACACTGGATATCAGGCAATGAAGAACAGTGATCCCTGAGGAAAGGGAAACAAATAAAGTGAGTCATATGATTTGTCCAACATACTTCCTCGAGAGAGTTTCCAGGGTACTGCACAGAGAGGGGAAACTGAGGAAGAGACTGGTGAATTCCCTGAATTGATAAGGAACTGAGAGTCTAGGGAGGTAGCTAGAATTTGTAGGACACACCACCAAAGTGGAGAAAACTGCACAGAGAGAAGATCGGGGTGATCTGCCTAGGGTCCTCCTTGAGTATTCAGTTGAGTATCAATCAGCACGTGTGTGTGAGGAAACTGAGGCCAGGGAGAGAACCATCCGAAAGGATAAGAGGAAATGGTGTCTGATGCTCACACAGGGCTGTGAATAGTGCCTGTTCTCAATAGCTAGACTGGAAAAATAGGGCATTGGGTAGAGAATTCAAGAAGCTATTGCCTCAGTAGCAGGAATTAATTAGCCCTAGGCTGAGCACTGCTCCAGATACACCTAAAAAATTATATTAGCAAGATGTGCAAGGATCAAACTCCTTCCAAGTAACTTAGCTGTGTCCCAGAACAAAACTCCAGATGACTTATAGAAATGCATAAATGTCCAGTACCCAACAAAATAGAATTCACAATGTCTGGCATTCAATCAAATATTACCAGGCATGAAAAGAGTTAAGAAAATAGGAAAAGTAATGAGAATAATCAAGCAATCAACCAACCCAGAAGTGACACAGAGGTTAGTATTAGCAGACAAGGATATTTTAAAAGTTGTTGTAAATGTATTCCACATGCTCAGAAAGTAAGTAGAGACTTCGGAAATATTTTTTTAAATTAATTAATTAATTAATTAATTAATTTATTTATTTTTGGCTGAGTTGGGGCTTTGTTGCTGCATGCAGGCTTTCTCTAGTTGCGGTGAGCGGGGGCTACTCCTCCTTGCGGTGTGCGGGCTTCTCATTGCAGTGGCTTCTCTTGTTGCAGAGCATGGGCTCTAGGGCGCGCGGGCTTCAGTAGTTGTGGCATGCAGGCTCAGTAGTTGTGGTGCACAGGCTTACTTGCTCCGTGGCATGTGGGATCTTCCCGGACCAGGGCTCAGACCCGTGTCCCCTGCATTGGTAGGCGGATTCTTAACCACTGCGCCACCAGGGAAGCCCGGGAAATATTTTAAAAGACCCAATTACATGATTTCCACTTCTGGGAGAATGGAGCAGATTCTCTCTTTCTGGGAGAAAGTGGAGCAGCACTTTTCCCTATTCCTCCTGCTAAGTACAATAAAAAACTTTGGAAATGATATTTATAAAACAAATATAAGCTGACTCAGAAAGGTGGAGTGAAGGAGGCAAGCTGGCTAAGGACCTCAGGACCCAAAAGAAAAGAGCACATTGGGAGTTCCCTGGTGGCCTAGTGGTTAGGACTTGGTGTTTCACTGTCATGGCCTGGGTTCAATCCCCGGTCAGGGAACTGAAATCCCACAAGCTGTGTGGCACGGGGCGGGGGGGGGGGGGGCCGGGGGGGGGAAGAAAAGAACATTGGTTCCATGGGTTTTCTTTTTGCCTCATATATCTGACAGTGGTGGAGAACCTGGCAACCTAGAAATGCCGATGGGCCCAGACAAGAAAAAAGACCCTACAAAAGCCAGTTCTGTCTAGTAAAAGAACCAGGGAATGGGCAGCTTAACAATATGGTAAACTTTCAGAAAATAGTTGCTTTACTGCATCCCAAAAGTATAGAAAAAAAATGTGGCCCAACTCCCATCAATGCTAATAAATGCCAAGTGAAGAGCTTATATTTTCACCCTGAACGGACTGTAAAAGTCATGCCAAACCCCTGCCGAGGTGGTGTCAGAAAAAATCTACTATGAAGCCAGGACTTTTGTCCCCACTGGGTGGTAATGAGCCCTCACCTATATGATGTCAGTGGAAACCATACAGGGAGCCTATACTTCCTTTCTCACATATCAGCATCAAGGCACCCCTCCCTTTTCCCCTAGGGTGGTGTCATTGGAGGCCATGTGGAAAACAGTAGGGAGGCACTGCTACCCCTTCCAGCCAGGGAAATAGTGGAGCCCTACTTGGTTGTGGAACTCCCAGTCTTGCCCAGCAGTAGCAAGGAGCCTCCCAACTCTGTTATTAACAGAGGCTGAGTGGGGAAACTAGACTTCTCCCCATAGCTGGCATTAACAAACTGGCACCCTCCACTTCTTTTCCCTGCTGGAGTGGTGTCAGAAAAAGCCAGCTTAGAAAGAAGGTTTAGGGAATTCCCTGGTGGTCCAGTGGTTAGCACTCAGCACTTTTACTGCCGTGGGCCTGGGTTCAATCCCTGGTTGGAGAACTAAGATCCCACAAGCCCCGTGGTGTGGCCATAAATAAGAACCAGGATCTTACAACATAATATCGAAAATGTTCATCTTTCTTTCTTTTTTTTTTTTGGCTGTGCAGCTTGTGGGATTTTAGTTCCCTGACCAGGGATTGAACCCAGGCCATGGCAGTGAGAACGTAAAGTCCTAACCACTGGACCCCCAGGGAATTCCATGAAAATGTTCATCTTTCAATTGAAAATCACTTATCACACCAAGAATCAGGAATACATGTGAACACCAAGATGACAGAGATGTTAGAATTATCTGACAAAGATTTTAAAGTAGCCATAATAAAAATGCTTCAATGATCAATTATGAACACACTTGAAACAGATGCCAAAATAGAGTCACAGAAGAGAAATAGAAGGTCTCAGCAAAGATATAGAAGATAGAAATAAAAACCAAATGGAAATTTAGAACTGAAAAACAGAATAACCATAATAAAAAACTCAAAAGATGAGCTCAGTGGAGAAACAGATGAAGAAATCAGTGGGTTGGAAGATAGAAGAACAGAAATTACCCAGTTTGAACAACAGAGAGGAAATAAAATTTTAAAATGAATGGGGGGCTTCCCTGGTGGAGCAGTGGTTAAGACTCCACACTCTCAATGCAGGGGGCCCGGGTTCTATCTCTGGTCAGGGAACTAGATCCCACATGCATGCGCAACCAAGAGTTTGCATGCCACAACTAAGGAGCCCGCATGCCACAGCTAAGGAGTCCACCTGCTGCAACTAAGATCTGGTGCAACCAAATAAATAAAGAAACAAATATTTTAAAAAAATGAATGGATCCTCAGGGACTTGTGGGATTATAACAAAATATTTAATAGTCCTGGAGGAGAGGAGAAATAGGGCATGACTGAAGAACTGCTCAAAGAATTAATTGCTGAAGACTTCCTAAATTTGGTAAAAGACAAACCTACAGATTCAAGAAGCTGAGTGTTTATCTGGGAATGTGTTTATTCTTCCTTCATTTTTAAAAGATATTTTTGCTGGATATGAAATTCTTGGTTGGTAGGTTTTTTTCTTTCAGTACTTTGGATATGTCATTCCATTGCCTTCTGGCCTCTGTTGTTTTTGAAGAGAAGTCAGTTGTGAATGTTATTGGGGTTCTCTTCTATATGATGAGTCATTTTTCTCTTGCTGCTTTCAAGATTTTCTCTTTGTAGTTGCCCTTCTGCATTTTTTTTTCACACACACACTGTATTTTATTTTTACAAGAGATAAATAGACTGACACCAAGCATTGTACATGATGACCACAACAAAAGCAACAATGATTGCAATTACCAAACATGAAACACACTCATACTATGTCATAATATTGACATTCAGTCCAGTAATCCTCCACTGTAACAGCTCTTTTACTTTGCAGTGAAAATTGATTTGTATATTCTTTGCCTCTGAGTCCTTGTGGGATTTTTTTTTAATTCAAACAGAAAGTCACAAAAATTATACTCATCCTCATCAGTTCACTCAGTCCCATGTAATTAATTTTTTTTCATCTTGATCTTTTGTTAGCACTTTTATGAGTTCATCAGTTTTTCATTAGAGTTCTGAAAATGCTTATTCATTCAGTTCAGCAGTACAGTCAGTTACCAGAAATCTGTACTTGTCAGAGTCTTTTCCATGAATTTCTTGAAGATGAAACCCTTTTATAGGAACATATTTGCAAAAGCATCAGAGTACACCCAGAACTGTCTGTAAATGACAAAAAGACTTAAAAATGACCACGGTTAAAGATTTGATGAAAGTTCATAATAATGCAGTTGACAAGAAAATTAGTTATTTCTGAGATATACATTTTAAAGTAATAACTAGGATTATGACTTATAACATTATACCAGAACATATAAGATTTTTAGAAATTTCATGTAATGTCTGAAACATTTATATTAACATATTTCCATACAAATAACCCAATGAAAGTTTAGTATTAGTTGTTTTGTTTGTTTTTTTATACTGCAGGTTCTTATTAGTCATCAATTTTATACACATCAGTGTATACATGTCAATCCCAATCGCCCAATTCAGCACACCACCATCCCCACCCCACCGCAGTTTTCCCCCCTTGGTGTCCATATGTCTGTTCTCCACATCTGTGTCTCAACTTCTGCCCTGCAAACCGGCTCATCTGTACCATTTTTCTAGGTTCCACATACATGCGTTAATATATATTTGTTTTTCTCTTTCTGACTTACTTCACTCTGTATGACAGTCTCTAGATCCATCCACGTCTCAACAAATGACTCAGTTTCATTCCTTTTTATGGCGGAGAAATGTTCCATTGTTTATATGTACCACAATTTCTTTATCCATTCGTCTGTTGATGGGCATTTAGGTTGTTTCCATGACCTGGCTATTGTAAATAGTGCTGCAATGAACATTCAGGTGCATGTGTCTTTTTGAATTACAGTTTTCTCTGGGTATGTGCCCAGTAGTGGGATTGCTGGGTCATATGGTAATTCTATTTTTAGTTTTTTAAGGAACCGCCACATTGTTCTCCATAGTGGCTGTATCAATTTACATTCCTACCAACAGTGTAAGAGGGTTCCCTTTTCTCCACACCCTCTCCAGCATTTGTTGTTTGTAGATTTTCTGATGATGCCCATTCTAACTGGTGTGAGGTGATACCTCATTGTAGTTTTGATTTGCATTTCTCTAATAATTAGTGATGTTGAGCATCTTTTCATGTGCTTCGTGGCTGTCTGTATGTCTTCTTTGGAGAAATGTCTATTTAGGTCTTCTGCCCATTTTTGGATTGGGGTGTTTGTTTCTTTAATATTGAGCTGAATGAGCTGTTTATATATTTTGGAGATTAATTCTTTGTCAATTGATTCGTTTGCAAATATTTTCTCCCATTCTGAGGGTTGTCTTTTCGTCTTGTTTATGGTTTCCTTTGCTGTGCAAAAGCTTTTAAGTTTCATTAGGTCCCATTTGTTTATTTTTGTTTTTATTTCCATTACTCTAGGAGGTGGATCAAAAAAGATCTTGCTGTGATTTATGTCAAAGAGTGTTCTTCCTATGTTTTCCTCTAAGAGTTTTATAGTGTCCAGTCTTACATTTAGGTCTCTAATGCATTTTGAGTTTATTTTTGTGTATGGTGTTAGGGAGTATTCTAATTTTATTCTTTTACATGTAGCTGTCCAGCTTTCCCAGCACCACTTATTGAAGAGACTGTCTTTTCTCCATTGTATATCTTTGTCTCCTTTGTCATAGATTAGTTGACCATAGGTGCGTGGGTTTATCTCTGGGCTTTCTATCTTGTTCCATTGATCTATGTTTCTGTTTTTGTGCCAGTACCATATTGTCTTGATTACTGTAGCTTTGCAGTATAGTCTGAAGTCAGGGAGTCTGATTCCTCCAGCTCCGTTTTTTTCCCTCAAGACTGCTTTGGCTATTCGGGGTCTTTTGTGTCTCCATACAAATTTTAAGATGATTTATTCTAGCTCTGTAAAAAATGCCATTGGTAATTTGATAGGGATTGCATTGAATCTGTAGATTGCTTTGGGTAGTATAGTCATTTTCACAATGTTGATTCTTCCAATCCAAGAACATGGTATATCTCTCCATCTGTTGGTATCATCTTTAATTTCTTTCATCAGTGTCTTATAGTTTTCTGCATACAGGTCTTTTGTCTCCTTAGGTAGGTTTATTCCTAGGTATTTTATTCTTTTTGTTGCAATGGTAAATGGGAGTGTTTCCTTGATTTCTCTTTCAGGTTTTTCATAATTAGTGTATAGGAATGCAAGAGATTTCTGTGCATTAATTTTGTATCCTGCAACTTTACCATATTCATTAATTAGCTCTAGCAGTTTTCTGGTGGCAGTTTTAGGATTCTCTATGTATAGTATCATGTCATCTGCAAACAGTGACAGTTTTACTTCTTCTTTTCCAATTTGTATCCCTTTTATTTCTTTTTCTTCTCTGATTGCTGTGGCTAGGACTTCCAGAACTATGTTGAATAATAGTGGTGAGAGTGGACATCCTCGTCTCGTTCCTGATCTTAGAGGAAATGCTTTCAATTTTTCACCGTTGAGAATGATGTTTGCTGTGGGTTTGTCATATATGGCCTTTATTATGTTGAGGTAGGTTCCCTCTATGCCCACTTTCTAGAGAGTTTTTATCATAAATGGGTGTTGAATTTTGTCAAAAGCTTTTTCTGCATCTATTGAGATGATCATATGGTTTTTATTCTTCAATTTGTTAATATGGTGTATCACATTGATTGATTTGCATATATTGAAGAATCCTTGCATCCCTGGGATATATCCCACTTGATCGTGGTGTATGATCCTTTTAATGTGTTGTTGGATTCTGTTTGCTAGTATTTTGTTGAGGATTTTTGCATCTATATTCATCAGTGATATTGGTCTGTAATTTTCTTTTTTTGTAGTGTCTTTGTCTGGTTTTGGTATCAGGGTGATGGTGGCCTCATAGAATGAGTTTGGGAGTGTTCCTTCCTCTGCAATTATTTGGAAGAGTTTGAGAAGGATGGGTGTTAGCTCTTCTCTAAAAGTTTGATAGAATTCACCTGTGAAGCCATCTGGTCCTGGACTTTTTTTTGTTGGAAGATTTTTAATCACAGTTTCAATTTCATTACTTGTGATTGGTCTGTTCATATTTTCTATTTCTTCCTGGTTCAATCTTGGAAGGTTATACCTTTCTAAGAATTTGTCCATTTCTTCCAGGTTGTCCATTTTATTGGCATAGAGTTGCTTGCAGTAGTCTCTTAGGATGCTTTTTATTTCTGCCGTGTCTGTTGTAACTTCTCCTTTTTCATTTCTGGTTTTATTGATTTGAGTCCTCTCCCTCTTTTTCTTGATGAGTCTGGCTAATGGCTTATCAATTTTGTTTATCTTCTCAAAGAACCAGCTTTTAGTCTTATTGACCTTTGCTATTGTTTTCTTTGTTTCTATTTCATTTATTTCTTCTCTGATCTTTATGATTTCTTTTCTTCTGCTAACTTTGGGTTTTGTTTGTTCTTCTTTCTCTAGTTTCTCTAGGTGTAAGGTTAGATTGTTTACTTGAGATTTTTCTTGTTTCTTTAGGTAGGCTTGTATTGCTATAAACTTCCCTCTTAAAACTGCTTTTGCTGCATCCCATAGGTTTTGGGTCGTCGTGTTTTCATTGTCATTTGTCTCTCGGTATTTGTTGATTTCCTCTTTGATTTCTTCAGTGATCTCTTGGTTATTTAGTAACGTATTGTTTAGCCTCCATGTGTTTGTGTTTTTTACGTTTTTTCCCCTGTAATTCATTTCTAATCTCATAGCGTTGTGGCCAGAAAAGATGCTTGATATGATTTCAATTTTCTTAAATTTACTGAGGCTTGATTTGTGACCCAAGATGTGATCTATCCTGGAGAATGTTCCGTACGCACTTGAGAAGTGTAATCTGCTGTTTTTGGATGGAATGTCCTATAAATATCAATTAAATCTATCTGGTCTATTGTGTCATTTACAGCTTCTGTTTCCTTATTTATTTTCATTTTGGATGATCTGTCCATTGGTGTAAGTGAGGTGTTAAAGTCCCCCACTATTATTGTGTTACTGTCAATTTCCTCTTTTATAGCTGTTAGCAGTTGCCTTATGTATTGAGGTGCTCCTATGTTGGGTGCATATATATTTATAATTGTTATATCTTCTTCTTTGATTGATCCCTTGATCATTATGTAGTGTCCTTCCTTGTCTCTTGTAACATTCTTTATTTTAAAGTCTATTTATCTGATATGAGTATAGCTACTCCAGCTTTCTCTTGATTTCCATTTGCATGGAATATCTTTTTCCATCCCCTCACTTTCAGTCTGTATGTGTCCCTAGGTCTAAAGTGGGTCTCTTGTAGACAGCATATATATGGGTCTTGTTTTTGTATCCATTCAGCAAGCCTGTGTCTTTTGGTTGGAGCGTTTAATCCATTCACGTTTAAGGTAATTATCGATATGTATGTTCCTATGACCATTTTCTTAATTGTTTTGGGTTTGTTTTTGTAGGTCCTTTTCTTCTCTTGTGTTTCCCACTTAGAGAAGTTCCTTTAGCATTTGTTGTAGAGCTGGTTTGGTGGTGCTGAATTCTCTTAGCTTTTGCTTGTCTATAAAGCTTTTGATTTCTCCATCAAATCTAAATGAGATCCTTGCCGGGTAATCTTGGTTGTAGGTTCTTCCCTTTCATCAGTTTAAGTATATCATGCCACTCCCTTCTGGCTTGAAGAATTTCTGCTGAGAAATCAGCTCTTAACCTTATGGGAGTTCCCTTGTATGTTATTTGTCATTTTTCCCTTGCTGCTTTCAATAATTTTTCTTTGTCTTTAATTCTTGCCACTTTGATTACTATGTGTCTCGGCGTGTTTCTCCTTGGGTTTATCCTGTATGGGACTCTCTGCGCTTCCTGGACTTGGGTGGCTATTTCCTTTCCCATGTTAGGGAAGTTTTCGTCTATAATCTCTTCAAATATTTTCTCGGGTCCTTTCTCTCCCTCTTCTCCTTCTGGGACCCCTATAATGTGAATGTTGTTGCATTTAATGTTGTCCCAGAGGTCTCTTAGGCTGTCTTCATTTCTTTTCATTCTTTTTTCTTTAGTCTGTTCTGCAGCAGTGAATTCCACCATTCTGTCTTCCAGGTCACTTATCCGTTCTTCTGCCTCAGTTATTCTGCTATTGATTCCTTCTAGTGTAGTTTTCATTTCAGTTATTGTATTGGTCATCTCTGTTTGTTTGTTCTTTAATTCTTCTAGGTCTTTGTTAATCATTTCTTGCATCTTCTCAATCTTTGCCTCCATTCTTATTCCGAGGTCCTGGATCATCTTCACTATCATTATTCTGAATTCTTTTTCTGGAAGGTTGCCTATCTCCACTTCATTTAGTTGTTTTTCTGGGGTTTTTTCTTGTTCCTTCATCTGGTATATAGCCCTCTGCCTTTTCATCTTGTCTATCTTTCTGTAAATGTGGTTTTTGTTCCCCAGGCTGCAGGATTGTAGTTTTTCTTGCTTCTGCTGTCTGCCCTCTGGCGGTTGAGGCTATCTAAGAGGCTTGATGGGAGGCTCTGGTGGTGGGTAGAGCTGACTGTTGCTGTGGTGGTCAGAGCTCCATAAAACTTTAATCCACTTGACTGTTGATGGGTGGGGCTGGGTTCCCTCCCTGTTGGTTGTTTTGCCTGAGGCAACCCAACACTGGAGCCTACCTGGGCTCTTTGGTGGGGCTAATGGCAGACTCTGGGAGGGCTCACGCCAACGAGTACTTCCCAGGACCTCCGCTGCCAGTGTCCTTGTCCCCACGGTGAAACAGAGCCAGCCCCCGCCTCTGCAGGAGACCCTCCAACACTAGCAGGTAGGTCTGGTTCAGTCTCCCCCAGGGTCACTGCTCCTTCCCCCGGGTCCTGATGCGCACACTATTCCGTGTGTGCCCTCCAAGAGTGGGGTCTCTGTTTCCCCCAGTCCTGTTGAAGTCCTGCAATCAATTCCCATTAGGTTTCAAACTCTGATTCTCTAGGAATTCCTCCTCCCGTTGCCGGACCCCCAGGTTGGGAAGCCTGATGTGGAGCTCAGAACCTTCACTCCAGTGGGTGGACTTCTGTGGTATAAGTGTTCGCCAGTCTGTGAGTCGCCCACCCAGCAGTTATGGGATTTGATTTTATTCTGATTGCGTCCCTCCTACCGTCTCACTGTGGCTTCTCCTCTGTCCTTGGACTTGGGGTATCCTCCTTGGTGAAGTCCAGTGTCTTCCTGTCGATGATTGTCCAGCAGCCAGTTGTGATTCTGGTGCTCTCGCAAGAGGGAGTGAGAGCACGTCCTTCTACTCCACCATCTTGGTTAATCCCCACCCTTCTGCATTTTTACTATGATGTGTCTGGGTAATGATCTTTTTGAATTTATCCTGCTTGGAGTTTGTTGAGCTCCTGGATGTGTAGATTAATGTTTTTCAGCAAATTGGGAGAGGCTACAAATGGGTCCTGACAGGAATAGACACACTGAACTGAGCTGTGCGTACCTGGAGGGAGATGCAAATGCTCAGAGTACTATAAAACGACCAGAACAGAAGATATTGTACCAATTTGGACCACCGAGTTACATTCTTCAGACCAAGGAACACACTTTACAACTGTATTGGTCTGCTTGGGCTACCATAACAAGATACCACAGACTGGGTGACTTAAACAACAGAAATTTATTTCCTCACAGTCTGGAGACTGAGAGTCCAAGATCAAGCTGCCAGTAGGGTTGGTTTCTGGTGAGACCTCTCTTCCCAATTTATAGATGACCACCTTCTCACTGTGTCCTCACATGGCATTTTCTCTGTGCATGCACACCACTGGTGTTGCTTCCTCTTTTCATAAGGATATTAGTCCTTTTGGATTAGGGCTCTACCCTTATGACCTCATTTAACTTTAATTACCTCCTCGAAGGACCCATCTCCAAATATAACCTCATTGAGGGTTAGGGCTTCCAAATATAAATTTTGAGGGAACACAATTCAGTCCACAATAACAATCTATAGTGTCCAACAATGAGCAAAGAGGTATCCTAGGAGTAGTGCTTTGGTAGAGACTTAGAACAGGTAACTGAAATATTTGTTGTCTAAAACTGGGGGAGATAAGGGCATGCAGGGCTGACTTACACGTCTTCACAGTGTGTGCTCACACTCAACATGAGGGTGGCCAAGAGAGGGTCTCCAATAGATAGATTCCTTCACTTTTCAGAAGAATCTGGGGAAGAGGAGGTGGGAGAAGATGCTGGTACGACTATACAGTTTCCCCCCACAACACTTCAATGTTCTTTTATTCCTACCTGATTCAGTGGTCCCAGGACCAGGGCTGCAATTTCAGGGGCCAGAAGCAGGGATGATTCCTAGGCAAGAAACTTTAATTGTACTTTCAAACTTTTGCATCAGAATTCCTAAAGGCATAACGTGATTGATAGACTGTGCCTTCACCCAACTTGGCAAACTTGGGGTTGACAGTGAATACAGCTGTATTACCTAGTGGTTGAGATAGACCACTAGTTCTGTACTTGTGATGATACCCTATATAAATGGGAGTAGACTGAAGGGGAAGCATTTGCTAGACTGGTATTGCTGCTGGCAATCTGGACCAGCACAGTGGCCAAACCTATTGTCCCTTCCAAAGGTGGTAAAATTTGGGTCAAATTCAATGATAAATGGAGAGAAGAAGGAATATAGCTGAGAGTAAAAGAATGAATAAATAGGTTATGCAACAAGGGAAATCCATTACATTGGTGCCCGAAAGGCTCAGAGTCAGAGGTGATATTGCCTCTTAACTCAATTAAACCAAATGCCAGAAAGAACGAAGCCATATGTTGCCAAGACTACTCCTACTTTTGGAACCTGAGAAGGTCAAATAGAAGTCTGCAAACCTGAGTGATATTGTTCTGGGAGATGAATGTGCCAGTATCTTTTGAGTATTTTATTTTGGAAAGAACACTTAACAAGACATCTACTCTCTTGACAAATTTTAAATGTACAGTATATTATGTTGACTATATGTACGGTGTTGTATGCAGATTACATCTACTATCATGTTATGATATGGTGTAACACTGCCATTGTTGCTAAGACTATATTTATATTGATGGTCAAGTATATGGAGAAATTGAGTTAAAGACTTTTCAGGATATAACACTGATGGCAAATGACTAGCTTGAGGAAGAATTGGATTTAGCTAACCATCAGCTAATCTCTATGCTAAATAGTTCCGCACAAGTTTATCATAAGGTATAAATAGATGTAGATCAGAGAGGAAGAGTAATCAAATTGGTATAAAAATATGAAAATGCATGTAATGGCTTTACAGGATGGATTTGAATTATTGAAACTGAGGGTGAACCCTTGAACTTGCAACTGGTGTCAGAAGTGAGGGCAGTCTTGTGTGGGGACTGTTCCAACTTCTGCCCAAGATAAGCGTACAAACATCAATTGCTTTTCTATATACTAGTAATTAACAATAAGTAATTGAAATGAAAAATGAATACTACACAATAAAGTGGAAATAAGACAACACCAAGTAAAATAGCATCAAAATGTGAAATACTTAGGGAATAATTTGTCAGATGTGAAAGACCTGTACACTGAAAATTACAAAATATTGTTGAGAGAAATTAAATGGAGAGATATACCTTATTTATGGGTCAGAAAACTCAATATTGTTAACATTTCAATTCTCCCCAAATTGATCTATAGATTCAAACCAACTTCAATAAAAATCACAGCAGCTTTTTTTGTTGTTGAAATGAACAAACTTATTCTTCAATGTATATGGAAATGTAAAGGACCTAGAATAGTCAAAACAACTCTGAAAAAGAAACAAATTTATTGAGGTATAATTTAGGATCCATATTTAAATTGTACAGTTCAATGACCTTTTTGAAAAAAACAAAAGTTTATTCTTAAATGTACAACAGGCTCCAAGACAACACTTCATTCTAGATATGGGTGGCAATAGATGTTATGGCAGGGAACCCAGATGTTTAAACAGGAATGGAATTAAGGATCACCTCAATGACCTTTATTAAATTTACCTAGTTGTGCAACCATCATCACAATCAAGTTCTATAACATTTTAATCACCCCAATAAGATTCCTTGTACTAATTAACAGTTAATGACGATTCCCATTCTCACACCCAGACAACCACTAATCTACAGATCTCTGTAAATTTTACTTTTGCGGACATTTCATATAAATAGGCAAATACAATCCTAGATCTTTTGTGTCTCACTTCTTTCACTTAGCATATTTTTGAAGTTCATCCATAGTTGAACAGTTCATGCTGTAGTATTTATTAGTATTTGTTCTTTTTTATTGCTGAATATACCACATTTTATTTATCTACTTGCTGGTTGATGGACATTTGGATTGTCTCCACTTTTTGTCTTGTATGAATAATGCTGTTATGAATATTCAAGTGTAAGTGTTTGCATGAAAACATTACATATCTTTTGGGTAGATAATGGGAATGGCAGTACTGGGTCCTCTGGTAAATTTATGATCAACTTTTTAAGAAACTGCCAAACTTCTCCAAAATGGCTATACCATTTTAATGCAGTCACACCAGAAATGTAGGAAAGTTCCTGATTCTCCATATCCTTGCCAACATTTGTTATAATTGTTTTTTTTTAATTTTAGCCATTTTAGTACATATAAAGTGGTATTTCATTGTGGTTTTAATTAGAATTTCTCTATTGACTAATGATGTTGGGCATCTCTTCATGTGCTTATTTGTATATATTTTTTGGTGAAATATCTCTTCAAATCTTCAGCCTAATTTTAAACTGGGTTGCTTGTCCTCTTTTTATTGAGTTGTAAGTGTTCTGTATATATTCTGGATACAAGTCCTTTATCAGGTAAATTATTTACAAGTGTTTTCTCCCTGTCTGTGCTTTGTCTTTTCATTTTCTTAATGGTACCTTTTGAAGTTTAAACCTTTTTCATTTTAATGAAGTCTAATTTATCATTTTTTCTTTATGGATCATGCTCTTGGTGTCCTACTTAAGAATTCCTTGCCTAATACAAGGTCACAGAGATTTTTCTCCTATGTTTTCTGCTAAAACTTTTATAGTTTTAGCTTTTATATTTACATATCTGATCCATTTTTTGGTTAATTTTTAGTATGGTGTGAAGTAAGATTTAAATTCATCTTTTTGCATGTGGATATGTAATTATTCTTGCATCAAATGTTGAAAAGACTTTTCTTTCCCCAATGAATTGCCTTCACACTTTTGTAAAAAATATTTTTACCATAAGTATCAGGGTTTATTCCTAGACTCTCTGTTCTGTTCCATTGATCTATGTCTCTATCCCCATGCCAGTACCATACTGTCATGATTACTGTAGTTTTATAGTTTTGAAATTGGGAGGTTACTGTCCTTCCACTTTGCTTTTTGGCAAATTCCTGTTTGCTAATCTTGGTCTTTTCTATTCCTATATAAATATTAGGATTAGCTTATCAATTTCTGGGGAAGAAAGTCTGCTGGAAATTTGATAAAGTTGTATTGAATTTGTAGATCATGTGATCTTTCTTCTTTACCTTGTATATATAATATGGTAGATTGCGTTGACTGATTTTTGAATGTTGAAGCAGCCTTATATCACTGGAATAAACCCCACTTGGTCATGATGTATAATCCTTTTATATGTTGCTGGATTCAATTTGCTAATATTTTGTTGAAGATTTTTACATCTATGTTCATGAGGAATGTTGGTCTGTAGTTTTATTTTCTTGTGATGTGTTTGTATGGCTTAAGTATCAGGGTAATACTGGCCTCATAGAGTTGGGGAGTGTTCCTTCCTCCTCTATTTTCTGAAAGATTTTGTGGAGTGTTGATATTATTTCTCCTCAAATGTTTAATGCAATTAAGCAGTTAAACCATCAAGCTTTGGGCATTTTTGTGTGGAAAGATTTAAAGTTACTAATTGCTTACTATTGCTGGTGAGATGTAAAATGGTACAGTCACAGGAGAGCCATGCCTGGGTTTCAGATCTGAGATATCAGTCAACTGTCTTGGGAAGATGGTGGGATTGGAGGATAAGGAAATAAAAATTAAATCACACTGAGATATCACTGTACATCCACCATAATGGCTACAGTAAAAATGATGGAAAATACCAAGTGTTGACAAGGATGTGGAGCAAATAGAACTCATATACTGTGCTGGTGGGAGTGTACATTGGCGAAACCACTTTGGAAAACTAGTTTTATAAACTAGCTGAGCATGGACACCATATAGCCTGGCAGTTCAACTCCTAGATATATACCTAACAGAAGTTCATAAATATGTTCACCAATAGATAGGTACTAAAGTATTTATAGTAGCACTATTCCCAATAGCCCCAAGCTGCAAACAACACAAATGTCCATTAACAATAGAATGGATAAATATATTGTAGAGTATTCACAGAATGGAATATAACATGACAATAAGAATGAATTATCCATAACTACATTTAACAATATGGACGAATCTCATATTTATAATGTGAATGAAAGAAGATAGACACTTGAGTATATTACCAACATATGAAATATAATTGTTTGACTCAATTTATATAATAAAATACCAAGCAGACAAAGCTGTTTAAGTCAGGGTAGTGTTTACCTGGCGGGGTAGGTGGACAGTAAGGCCTGGAAGGGAGCACAGGGAGTTTTTCTGGGGTGCTGGTGCTGGTCATGTTCTGTTTCTTGATCAGTATTCAGTTTGTGAGAATTCATTGAGCTGTATGCTTATGATATATGCAATTTCTGTATGCATTATACTTTAATAAAAAGGTTTAAAAACAAAATAAAATTACATGCTAGAAAGAAAGCCCCTTTCTTATGAGTATTCCAAAAAACATTTAATTGAAAACAAGAAAGCGTTTATATATCAGTGCTTTAAAAAAAAGCAGTGTTCTCAGAGAAGTCTTCCAGTTATTCAACTATAATAAACTATAATCATATCTTAGGCTAAAAAACTACAATGCAACATGACTTTATCCCATAGCAATCTACACAAAATTACTCTTAATGTGCATGTAGAAAATGAATATATCAAATTAACTAAATTGGAAGAAAAACCACCAAAGTTTTATGTATTGAAATCCAATTTCTTAACCATTGTTTTTCAAACAGAAATCCCAAAGAAAGCAGAAGCTTCAGTGGATGAGACTGGAAGTCCAGAGTGCTGTGGCTCAGTTTCATTGTCTTAGGGGAAGTTACTAAGGGGATAAGAAGTTTATGGTCTGCAGCTTATATAATGATAGCTTTTGGGGTACAGGTTAGAAGGTATGCCTACCATTTTCGAGTGCGAATCACCTGCTGCCACAGCATAGAATTAATGAGGGAACAATTGCCACCTTTAGGTGTGTGTAACATTTAATAACTCTATTCCTGTAACATAGGCTAGAGCTATGCTTAATTTGCCAATGCATAAAGTCAGACTTTAAGTTTAAAAATTGTATTTAATTTTTAAAAAATATACCATGGTGACTTCTCAAAGGGAAGAGAAAGAACGGTTCCTCAGGGCAATATTTTCTGTGTCTTAAATGTCAATGATAACAAAAACTTCTGGCTTCTACTCATAGATCTATTATACATTCCCAAATTGGTTTTTGCCTTGACTTCAGTGCCCTGGAGGTGTTTGAACAATGAATACTCTTCTCCCCACCCTAGAAATTTGAAAAAAAAATTGGCCAGTATTGAGGACTTTTACATCCCAAGGTATGAAGGACAAATCAGTGCTGAATTTATAAAGTCCTTTATCCAAAAAGTGAAACACAGGAGATTACAAGTCATCTCCTGGGGTCTCTATTTCTACCATTTGCAGGAGATTGAGAGTACCTGTGTGAATCATAAAACCAAACAGGGCTATTGCTCAAATGCTTTATCGAAGTATCTCCCTATGCATATAATTGCTTATCAACTTGTATTCCACCTGACTGAAGGATACTTGACTTTGTTTGCCCTCTGTTCACTTAGGCTGTTTGTAGTCTGTCATATCTACTCCCCCTGTACAATGATTGATGCATCAGGCACTCCTCGCCTCTCCACTATGAGACAGCTGATGCATATCCAGTTGTGATTTCCAGCTGAAGGCATTTTCAGTCACTGGCTTTATAGAGTTTTTCTCCACTATGAGTTTTCTGGTGTTTAATGAGATTTGACCTGTCAGTGAAGGCCTTCTGACATTCTGTACAAGCATAAGGTTTCTTCCCTGTATGAATTATCTGATGCATACTTAGTGTTGCTTTCTGGATGAAAGCTTTCCCACATTTACTGCATTCATAGTGTCTCTCTCCAGTATGAGATTTCTGATGGATAGTGAGGCGTGACTTCCAGGTGAAGGTTTTTCCACAGTCACTGCATTTATAGGGTTTCTCTCTAGTATGGATTTTCTGGTGTGTTATGAGATTTGACCTGTCAGTGAAGGCCTTTCCACATTCAGCACATATATTGGGTTTCTCTCCTGTGTGAATCTTCTGATGCACCCGGAGTTGTGACTTCTTCGTGAAGCATTTTCCACAGTCACTGCATTCATAAGGCTTCTCTCCAGTATGAATTCTATGATGTGCAATGAAGTGTGATTTCTGGATGAAGGCCTTCCCACATTCAGGACAAGCATAGGGTTTCTCTCCTGTATGGATTCTCTGATGCACACTGAGTGTTGATTTCTGGATAAAGGCTTTCCCACATTCATTGCATTCATAGTGTCTCTCTCCAATATGAGATTTCTGATGTATTTTAAGGCGTGACTTCCATATGAAGGCCTTTCCACAGCCATTGCATTTATAGGGTTTCTCTCCAGTATGAGTTTTCTGGTGTTTAATGAGATTTGACTGATCACTGAAAGCCTTTCCACATTCGGCACACATATACGGTTTCTCTCCAGTATGAGTTTTCTGATGTGTAGTGAGATTTGTCCTATGAGTAAAGACCTTTCCACATTCTGTACATATATAAGGTTTTTCTCCTGTATGAATTCTTTGATGCACATGGAGTTGTGATTTCTTAATGAACGATTTCCCACAGTCACCGCATTCATAAGGTTTTTCTCCAGTATGAATTCTCTGATGTGTATTGAAATGGGATTTCTGGATGAAGGCCTTCCCACATTCAGTGCATACATAAGGTTTCTCTCCTGTGTGAATTCTTTGATGCATCCTGAGTGCTGATTTTCTTGTGAAGGCTTTCCCGCATTCACTGCATGCATAGTGTTTCTCTCCAGTATGAGTTTTCTGATGTATATTGAGGTCAGAATTCTGGGAGAAGCCTCTTCCACATTCACTGCATTCATAAGGTTTTTCTCCTGTATGAATTCTCATATGTCTAAAGAGATATGATCTGTGGAAAAAGGCTTTTCCACATTCACTGCATTTATAGGGTTTCTGCCCAGTATGAATTTTCTGATGTGTAATGAGGTTTGACCTGAGCGTAAAGGCCTTCCCACATTGAGTACATATAAAAGGTTTCTCTCTTGTGTAAACACTTTGAGGTACCTCAGTTTGCGACTTCTGAGTGAAGACGTTCTCACGCTTGTTGCATTCATGGGATTTTTCTCCAGCATGAATTCTCTGATGCTCAAAAAGATGTGACTTTTGGGTGAACGTCTGTACGTATTGAGTACACACATAAAGTTTCTCTTCAGTATGAATTTTCTGACGGTGGGTGAGAACTTGTTTGTGGCCAAGATGTTTTTCACATTGATTAAGTTCACAGGAGTTTGCTCCTGTATTAGCATTCTCATTCTTAGTAAAGGAAGAACTATGGGCAAAATTGTTACCATTTCTAAAAATCTTATCAAAGTTCTTTGTTGCATTGCTTTTATTATGATTATGTAAATTTAAAGTATGCTTCAAACTCTTTCCAATTGTGTCATAGTTATGGAGTCTTTTAATGGAAGGAACAAGCCTGGTACTCACGTGAATTATTTTTTCAATGTTTTTACATTCATAGCCCCTCTCCTTAATCAATACTTTCACATGACTTAAAGGGTTATTTTGGTTTTCTTGATATCTCTCTAGCCGGTCATTATCTTGCCACAGTTCTTCTAAAATGGAACACAATGAATCTTTTCCTATGGATTGACCAAATTTCTCACAGTGTAATGAAACTTCTCCAGAAATTCTCTGTTGTTGGGTTTGCCCATTATCCTCATCTAAAAAGAAAGAGAAAAAAATGAAAATGACTCCAGAACAATTATCAGAGAATAGAGGGTACATGGAGTTTGGACAGGATGAACAGAGAAATGGAAGAGTCCTTATGACAATAATGAAAATAGTAATAATGTAGTAATATGAAATTCTTCTAGAACACTTACTCTATGCAAAACAATTATATATCACTTATGATGCACCAGGCACTTCCAAGTGCTTTACACAAAGTAGCTCATTTAATCTTCACTAAACCCTAAGAGGTAGCTATCATTATCAATCATGTTTCACAGATGCAAAAACAGAAGCACAGAGAAGTTATGTAACTTGCTGAAGATCAAATAGCTAAATAAATAAGAGATGGAATTTGAACCTGGGAATCCATATCCACTATGTAGGAAGTCAGGACAGTGAGTAGAGTAACCAGAAGAAGAAACTGAAGTCTGTTAAAGGTAAGCCTGCATGGAAGAAATATTTCAGAATGCATGTCCTTATTACATATTAGGTCTAAAACATTAATAATCTCTCTGCTTCCTCTTGCTTTTCCCTCTGAACCATTACGAGGATCTACGTTAAATTTATAGTCCTCAAATACCAATTCCTCTATATCTATAAGAAAAATATATGCTTTCAACAAGTGTCAAATAGGAGAGGGCAAACCATCTATGGTAGAAACTGCAAGCTGTCCACCAAAATCTATTCACCTCTTCTTTTATAGTAATAGAACATAGCTGGGCATTACGTTTACCAGTCTCACTTTGTCCTCACCAGTGGAATATGAGCAGAAGTGATATGTACCACTCCTAGGCCAGGCTTTAAGACAGTGGGCAAATCTCCCCCATTCTCCCTTCCCCAGCCCAGAGGACTCAACAATGACCCAACATCAACCACCCAGCTGACAACAATACTCTAGGAGATGGCAGAGCAATAACTTGGAACATGGTCCTTGAATGACCCAACAAGATCAGAGTTGATTTGTTGAATGCACCCATTCACCTGAGAATGCTTATGTAAGAGAGGATACAGTTACATTAAGCTTGTTGCTTTGCTCCTCTGTGCATATTCAAAAGGTATTGTCCTTGATATCAGCTCTAATTTTAGTACACCTCTAGGGAGGTTATATCTGCTATGAATGTATAAAGCAGACACAGTACCACTCATATTGATACTAAATTTGGCACAGTTTTGTGTGATAACAGAGAGAATTAACACATAGAGCCTGAAATTATTAACATTTCATGCAATTATCTTCCCTTTCCAAATATAATCTATGGTCTTTTGAATTCCTCTGATCAGATATTTGAAGGATCCTTCTGAAAGAGAGCAAAATATCCTCCTCTGCCTATCTCCCCAAATTCAATAAATTTAAGTTTACTAAATATTTTCCATGCTTGGTTTCAGAAAACTGAAGAATAAGTGTTACAGTTATCAATTTTTTGTCTTTCAACCCCCAATTCACCCTTCCTTGCCCGCTCTACAAAAATGGATCTGAGTCTTTTTTCCTTTGCTATCTGGCATGATGTTGAACCTTGTCAATACAGGGTGATGGGGAAACACTGGAGGAAGGGGTTTTGCTTCCTGGTTCTAGTGAGCTCACCCAGCAGGCTCCTCCAGCAAGGGCAGCTTGTCTATTACCAGGCTTCAGCAGTGTGGTGGCTTCAGCAGCATCTGGCTCCTGATGCACATGCAGCTTCCGAGGCACCCAGCTTCTGCAGTGCATTGCAGCCAGCAGCACCCAGCACCCAGCAGTTTACCCTGGCACCCCTCTCAGATGGCTTGTAGTGGAATATTTGCAATGAGACACTTCCTTATGATCAGCTTTTTCTGGAACCGCAGAGGGCAGATTTCCAGTAAGTTCAACCAGTGTGGCACGACAGCTGCCATGCCATGAGCCATGGATATGCCCTCCCTATAAGGTCTGGATTCATCCCTGGGAAGCAGGGGAGGCGCTTCCTTGGGTGTTCCTTCACAGCCTTAGAGATACTCTCCCACACTAATTTGCTATTCTTTAGAGTTCTCTTTACTTTTACTGGCTAATCCCTTGTTACCTCAATCCCACAATAGCTAATAATTCTTTTTTTAAAAATTTATTTATTTATTTTTGGCTGCGTTGGGTCTTCGTTGCTGCACGTGGGCTTTCTCTAGTTGCAGCGAGCGGGGGCTACTCTTCGTTGCGATGCGTGGGCTTCTCATTGCAGTGGCACTAATAATTCTTTGTTAAACTTTCCATGTTCAAATTAGTATGTGGTTTCTCTCTCCTGATTAGGCCCCAAGTTATACAATAAGAAACAGGCTCTTTTTTTTCAGTGTAAGAATGGATCTTTTTTAAAATTCTTTTTCATTATGGTTTATCACAGAATATTGAATATAGTTCCCTGTGCTATACAGTTGGACCTTGTTGTTTATCCATTCTATATATAATAGTTTGCATCTGTTAATCCCAAACTCCCAGTCCACCCCTCCCTCACTTGGCAACCACAAGTATGTTCTCTATGTCTGTGAATCTGAGAAATAGGCTCTTAATTCTGGGAGCTTTCTAAAAACAGAGGTAAAAAAAAGCCTTAGTTACTACACAGTCTAAAATCCTATGTTTTTCTGGGAGTTCCTGTGGGATAGAGGATGAGAAAAAAGAAAGAGCCATATATTCTGGAGTAATTAAGAGCCATTTCATGAAATAGTGAAATCTGATCACAAGGTGAAAATGTATCATCTAAATAGATAGAGCACAGAATAAAGAGTCAGATTAGGGGAACACTATCACATATGGCAGACATCAAGAAAACATTAAAAATGCACAGCAAAGGAAACAATCAACAAAATGAAAAGGCAACCTATGGAATGGGAGAAGATATTTACAAGTCATATATCTGATAAGGAGTTAATATGCAAAATATATAAGGAACATATACAGCTCAATAGCAAAAAACAAACTGATTAAAAAATGGGCAGAAGAATTGAACAGACAGTTTTCCAAAGAAGACATACAAATGGCAAACAGGTACATGAAAAGGTGCTTGATATCAGTAATCCCCAGGGAAATGCAAGTCAAAACCACAACAAGATATCACCTCACACCTGTTAGAATGGCTTTCATCAAAAAGACAAGAGATAACAAACGCTGATGAGGGTGTGGAGAAAAGGGAACACTTGTGCACTGTTGGTGGGAGTGTAAATTGGTGCTGCTACTATGGAAAACAGTATGGAGTTTCCCCAAAAAATTCAAAAGAGACCTATCATATGATCCAGCAATTCCACTTCTGGGTATATATCCAAAGGAATTGAAATCAGGATCTCTTAGAGATATCTGCACTCCCATGTTCATTGCAGCATTATTCACAATAGCAAGATATGAAAACATCCCAAGTGTCTGTCCACACTGAATGGATAAAGATGTGGTATATATACACAATGGAATATTATTCAGCCATGAGAAAGAAGGACATTGTGCCATTTGCTACAACTTGTCTGAACGTTGAGGGCATCATGCTAAGTGAAATAAGTCAGAGAAAGACAAATCCTGCATGGTATTATCACTTGTATGTGGAATCTAAGAAAGCCAAACTCAGAGAAACAGAGAGTAGAGTGGTGGTTCCCGGGGACTGGAGGGTGGAGGGAATGGAGAGCTACTGGTCAAAGGGTGCAGACTTCCAGTTATAAGATGAACAAGTTCTGGGAATCTAATGTGCAGCATGGTGACTATAGATAATGACACTGTGTCATATACTTGAATGTTGCCTAGAGAGTAGACCTTAAATGTTCTCACCACAAAAAAGAAACGGTAACTATGTGATGGGATGGAGGTGTTGGCTAATGCTATGGTGGTAATCAGTTTGCAATATATAAATTATCAAATCATTTATATATTTGGATTGGAAGAGTTGATAATGTTAAGATGTTAATTCTCTCCAAACTGACTTATAGATTCAATGTAATCACAATCAAAATTCACTTTCATAGAAATTGAAAAATTGACTGTAAAATTCAAATGGATACACAAAGTACTTAGAATAGCCAAAACAATTTGAAAGAGAAGAACAAAGTTGGAGGACTAATATGACATGATTTCAAATTTATTACATAGCTACACTAATCAAGACAGTGTGGGAATGGTGTAAAGATACATGAATAGATCAGTGGAACAGAATGAAGAGTCCAGAAAGAGACCCACATACATATGACAACTGATCTTCAATAAAGGTGCAAAGGCAATTCAATTGAGAGAAGGATAGCTTTTTTTTTTAAAATAAATGATGCTGAAATGATTGGCTAGCCATGTGCAAAAACGAACAAACACTAAACTCTGATCCATACTTTAAATCATATATAAAAATTAATGCAAAATGCATCACAGAACTAAATGTAAGACCTAATTTTTGGGGAGACCTTGGATCAGGTAAAGATTTCTTAGATACAACACCAAAAGCACAATCCATAAAATAAGAAAAAAGATAAGTTAGACTTTGTCAAAATTTTAAATGCCTCGTGAAAGACACTGATAAGCAAATTAAAAAATTCACAAAACACATATCTGATAAATAACTTGTGTCCATAATATATAATGAACTTTCAAAACTCAACAATAAGAAAACAATGTTCCCTATAGAAAACTGGGCAAAAGATCTGTACAAACACTTCGCCAAAGAAGATATATAGATGTCAAATATTAGATATTATGGAAATGCCAAATAAAACCACAGTAAGATACAACTATCTTACTATTAGAATGGCTAGAAGTTTTTAAAATGGACAATTCAAAGTGCTGGTGAGAATGAAAATCAACTGGAACTCTCATACATGGCTGGTTAGAATTTAAAATTGTATAGCCACTTTGGAAAAGTTTGCCAGTTTCTAATAAAGTTAAACATATACTTACCATACAGCCCAGCAATCTGACTCCTAGGTATTTACCCAAGTGAATGAAATCTTATCATCACACAAAATATGGAAACAAATATATAAACATAGCACCTTTATTCATAAACACCAAAACTGGAAACCATCCAAATATCCTTCAGCTGGTGAATGGATAAACTGTGATACATCCATACTATGGAATACTACTCAGCAATAAAAAAGGAACAAACTATGGAAAACAAAACAGTAGGAATGAGTTTTGAATGCTTTATGCTAAGTGAAAGAAGTCAGGCTCAAAAAGCTTCATACTGTATGATTCCATTTATATGACATTCTGGAAAAGGCAAAACTATAGAGACAGAAAAGAGATAAGTATTTTCCAGGTCTGGAAGTGGTGGGAAGAAGTGATAGTAAAGGGACCTGAGGTAATTTTTGTTCTATATCTTGATTGTGGTGGTGGTTACATGACTGTATGCATTTGTCAAAACTCATAGTGTTATTATTATTATTATTATTATTATTATTTTGGCCACACCACGTGGCTTACAGGATTTTTGTTCCCTGACCAGGGATCAAACCCAGGCCCCGGCAGTGAAAGCGCTGGGTCCTAACCACTGGACCGCCAGGGAATTCCCCAAAACTCATAGGACTATTAACATAAATAAACCTCATAGAATCATAAAATATGTTAAAAATGGACTTGAGCATAGGTTATACAAAATATACAGATACACATTTGAATTGGAAATACATGGCCATGTTGTTTGCCTCTCTGAATGAAGAGTTTAATTGTCACATGCTAAGTCATGGGGAATAATTGTAGGTTTTTTCATAAAGCTAATGTCAAGATAAATAGAACATTTTAGGCAATGAAATTTATCGTTAGCTTTTGAAGTGAACTAATAAAAAGAATGGAATCAGCAAATACAATCAGTAATAGAAAAATTATAATCCAGGCATAAGAAAATATGGAGCTGGTTTTGGGTGATATTACTGGGAACTAAGAAGATGAACTGAGAACTGAAAATGATATTCTCAGAAATGGAAAAGCAGTAGGAACTGTAGAGTGATTAACTTAAAAATGACAGAAAGATTTAAGAAACACTGACAAATGTGAGAAAAGTTGGAAGGTGACAAGGGTTTCTGATACATGAGGTAATGATTCCAATTTCTGATGTAGTGAGGAGCAAGAGAAACATCTCAATGGAACTTTCTGGGTAGCTAAATGTAGTACTAAAGTACCAGGGAAGAACAGACTGGAGACATCAAAAACAGAGTCATCAGAATTTCAGGATGGATGAATCCTTGCATGTATATGAAGAAAATACTGGTGAACAGTAGACAGGGTCCGTAGGGCAACCTCATTTATGGGGATAATGAGGAGAAGGCTGGAAAAGGGGGCAAATAATAAATTGGATGCAAATCAGTATGAAACAGACAGGAAACAAATCAAAACTAGGGGAACAGGAGCAAGGTCACTCATAGGAGAGAAACTCAAAGAGACCACAACAGGTCAATAATGAAATGCTCAAACTAGGTATTGGAGAAATAAGAAATAAAAAATGAGATGCCACTTTATACCCATAGTTAGCCCAAAAATGAGAAACTCTGGTAATACTAATTGTTGGCAGAAACTCGAGGAAAGCAAGAACCCTGTGCCCTATTGCTGGGAGAGTAGATTAGTGCAGCCAATTCAAGAAGAATACGGTGGTGCTCAAATTCAATATGAGAATATGCAATGATCAGGCAAACCCTCTCTTCTATATACATCCCTGAGAAATTCTCACACTCTGTAAGAGAACATTTGTGTAGAAATTCATTGTAGAGGTGTTTGTCTTAAACGGGAGTTAACGAAAACCTAGGTTCCACCACTGGGTGTATGGTTCAATAAGATGTGGTGCTAGCACACTGTGGAATACTATGCAGCAATTTGAAGGAATGAAGCCAGATGAGCACTGCAATATGGACAGACCTTAGGGGTGAGTAAAAAAAAGGAACATAATTAAGACATGTAGCACAAGGACTTCCCTGGTGGTCCAGTGGTAAAGAATCTGCCTTCCAATGCAGGGGATGCGGGTTCAATCCCTGGTCGGGGAACTAAGATCCCACGTGGCCGTGGGGCAACTAAGCCCACGCACCACAACTACTGAGCCTGTGAACCCTGGACCCCATGTGCCACAACTAGAGAGAGAAAACCCAAACGTCACAACTAGAGAGAAGCCCACGAGCCACAGCTAGAAAGAAGCATGAGCGCTCCAACAAAGAGACCTTGGGCCGTAACAAAACATCCCGCATGCCTCAATGAAGATCCTGTGTGCTGCAACTAAGACCTGACACAGCCAAAAAAATAAGGAAAATAAATAAATTTAAAAAGTGTATAAACAAAGAGTGTTTAACAAAAAAGACATGTAGCACAATATAATTTATATACACTAAAAATACATACTTATAAACCAATACTTCAGGCTTAAAGAGAATATCATACAAATTCAAAGATCAAACACATTAGATCTGTTGCCTGTGGGAGGAGGCATAAGGGATGGATATGAGGAATTGGAATAAAAGGGAAGAAAATTTAAAATACCTAATGTACAAGGAAAGAACCTAAGATAAGGGGGTGGGAGTGAAGTAGGAAGAATAAAAAGTCCCTAGGTAAGACAGGGTGGTATGTATGTGATCCAGGGTACAGAGATTAGAGACAGCTTTCTTGTCAAAAAAGCCAAGCAAAGAAGACAATGGATATTGGCAAGGGTCATACTTGGAGATAGCATTCAGATATTGGAGGGGCTCTGTCAACTCTCTCCAAGCAACTCCAAACGCTTAGAGCCTTCAAGATAGGATACTTCAGAGCCTTTCAAAGGTATCAGCCTCTTCTAGAGAAACTGAGATCTATTTCCATGTCCCCCATCTGCCTAGGTCACACTCACTCACCTGAGCAGCTCTGATGTGGGGTTTCCTCCTCCAACGTCCATGGCCCCTCTCCTTGCTCCATCTTGAAGATGACCTCTGGTTTGGGAACTTGGTACCCTGTTAACAGGACATGATACAGGATTGGGTCCAGCTAATTGGGTTTCGGGGCCTTTCAATGACACTTCCATTTGCTCTTCAGGAAAGTAATCCCATTTCACTGGGAGTAGAGTAATAATCACAGATGTGAAAAAGGACTGAAGAATCTCGGGCAAATCAAGGATGACACCATCACACACTTCAGATGTCGCAGAGCACTCAGCAGCTGAGAATGGAAACAGCCTCTCTGAGGCCCCTGGCGGGCACATAGGATGGCTGTGCTTACCCACTGAGCACAGGTGGCTATAGTTCTCCAGTGTCACATCCCGGTACAGGCGCCTCTGAGCAGGGTCCAAGTGCTGCCACTCCTCCCTGCTGAAGTCCACAGTCACATCCTCGAATGACACCTGTAACAACACAGTCCTGTTCAAGGTGACATGGTCAGCACTGGAGTATGGAAGGAAGAGGAATAGGAGGTTGTTTTTAATGACTTTTACCATAATGTATCATGTAGGGTTTTCACCCAGCACCCAGTTTTGCGTTTTATTTTGTGAGAGAAAAACACATGGAAGTATCTTGACATTCACTGTGTATTAAATTCATTCATTTATTCATTCAGTCCCTCTTTTTTCAAAAATGAGGATTAAAATAGGCTCTCTTTAAGTCCTCGAGTTAACGTAGGAACTACATACAATACATTTACTGGTTGATTATGTGCCAGGCAACGGCAATATAGAATTGACTAAA